>NC_081861.1:79869385-80017385 GCF_963259705.1 Myotis daubentonii | reverse complement strand
GTTTTCTGTGTGAATAAGTTACAATGCTGACGACTGGACTATATAGTTGTAGGAACTCTCACTAATTGTGGTAAAACTCTTCAAATACGCAATTATAGTTTCCAGAAATGATTAAAAACTTGAAAGAAACACTTGAAATAAAAGGAAATAGATTCATACTACATTTTCTGCCATTTTCATTCATGGAGATTACCAGTGGAAAGCTTGGAAATGACCAGAAACCTGATAATATTTACAACTCCGGTTACTTTAGGGAGCGTTTTCAGTTCAATTTGCTTTCAAATGTTAGGAATTCAGGGTTATACAGCTCAAAATTTGTTTAGAAACACTGTAAGTAAGGACGATACTGTTTATGTTTATAATTGGAGGCCGAATTTCTCTCGCGTTTTCTGTGTGAATCAGTTAAAATTCTGACGATTCCAGTATATAGTTGTAGGAACACTCTCTAATTCTGGACAAACTCTTCAAATACACAATTATAGTTTCCGGAAATGAATAAAAACTTGTAAGAAACACTTGAAATAAAAGGAAATAGGTTCTTACTACATTTCCTGCCATTTTCAATCACGGAGGTTACCAGTGGAAATTTCGGAAATGACCAGAAAACTGATATTATTTACAACTCCGGCTACTTTAGGAAGCGTTTTCACTTGAATTTGCTTTCAAATATTAGGAATTAGGTTTATACAGCTCAAAACTTGTGTAGAAAGACTGTAAGTGAGGACTATACTGTTTATGTTTGTCATTGGAGGCTAAATTTCTCTGGCGTTTTCTGTGTGAATCAGTTAAAATGCTGTCTATTCAAGTTTATAGTTGTAGGAACTCTCACTAATTATGGTAAAACTCTTCAAATAAGCAATTATAGTTTTCAGAAACGATTAAAAACTTGTAAGAAACACTTGAAATAAAAGGAAATAGATTCATACTACATTTTCTGCCATTTTCATTCATGGAGATTACCAGTGGAAAGCTTGGAAATGACCAGAAACCTGATAATATTTACAACTCCGGTTACTTTAGGGAGCGTTTTCAGTACAATTTGCTTTCAAATGTTAGGAATTCAGGGTTATACAGCTCAAAATTTGTTTAGAAACACTATAAGTAAGGACGATACTGTTTATGTTTATAATTGGAGGCCGAATTTCTCTCGCGTTTTCTGTGTGAATCAGTTAATATGCTGACGATTCCAGTATATAGTTGTAGGAACACTCTCTAATTCTGGACAAACTCTTCAAATACACAATTATAGTTTCCGGAAATGAATAAAAACTTGTAAGAAACACTTGAAATAAAAGGAAATAGGTTCTTACTACATTTCCTGCCATTTTCAATCACGGAGGTTACCAGTGGAAATTTCGGAAATGACCAGAAAACTGATAATATTTACAACTCCGGCTACTTTAGGAAGCGTTTTCACTTGAATTTGCTTTCAAATATTAGGAATTAGGTTTATACAGCTCAAAACTTGTGTAGAAAGACTGTAAGTGAGGACTATACTGTTTATGTTTGTCATTGGAGGCCGAATTTCTCTGGCGTTTTCTGTGTTAATCAGTTAAAATGCTGATGATTCCTTTATATAGTTGTAGGAACACTCTCTAATTCTGGTCAAACTCTTTAAATACGCAATTATAGTTTCCAGAGATCATTAAAAACCTGTAAGAAACACTTGAAATAAAAGGAAATAGGTTCTTACTACATTTCCTGCCATTTTCAATCACGGAGGTTACCAGTGGAATATTCGGAAATGACTCGAAAACTGAAAATATTTACAACTCCAGCGACATTAGGAAGCGTTTTCACTTAAATTTGCTTTCAAATATTAGGAATCAGGTTTATACAGCTCAAAACTTGTGTAGAAAGACTGTAAGTGAGGACTATACTGTTTATGTTTATAATTGGAGGCCGAATTTCTCTGGCGTTTTCTGTGTGAATAAGTTACAATACTGACGATTGGACTATATAGTTGTAGGAACTCTCACTAATTGTGGTAAAACTCTTCAAATACGCAATTATAGTTTCCAGAAATGATTAAAAACTTGAAAGAAACACTTGAAATAAAAGGAAATAGATTCATACTACATTTTCTGCCATTTTCATTCATGGAGATTACCAGTGGAAAGCTTGGAAATGACCAGAAACCTGATAATATTTACAACTCCGGTTACTTTAGGGAGCGTTTTCAGTACAATTTGCTTTCAAATGTTAGGAATTCAGGGTTATACAGCTCAAAATTTGTTTAGAAACACTGTAAGTAAGGACGATACTGTTTATGTTTATAATTGGAGGCCGAATTTCTCTCGCGTTTTCTGTGTGAATCAGTTAATATGCTGACGATTCCAGTATATAGTTCTAGGAACACTCTCTAATTCTGGACAAACTCTTCAAATACACAATTATAGTTTCCGGAAATGAATAAAAACTTGTAAGAAACACTTGAAATAAAAGGAAATAGGTTCTTACTACATTTCCTGCCATTTTCAATCACGGAGGTTACCAGTGGAAATTTCGGAAATGACCAGAAAACTGATAATATTTACAACTCCGGTTACTTTAGGAAGCGTTTTCACTTGAATTTGCTTTCAAATATTAGGAATTAGGTTTATACAGCTCAAAACTTGTGTAGAAAGACTGTAAGTGAGGACTATACTGTTTATGTTTGTCATTGGAGGCCGAATTTCTCTGGCGTTTTCTGTGTGTATCAGTTAAAATGCTGTCTATTCAAGTTTATAGTTGGAGGAACTCTCACTAATTATGGTAAAACTCTTCAAATAAGCAATTATAGTTTTCAGAAACGATTAAAAACTTGTAAGAAACACTTGAAATAAAAGGAAATAGATTCATACTACATTTTCTGCCATTTTCATTCATGGAGATTACCAGTGGAAAGCTTGGAAATGACCAGAAACCTGATAATATTTACAACTCCGGTTACTTTAGGGAGCGTTTTCAGTACAATTTGCTTTCAAATGTTAGGAATTCAGGGTTATACAGCTCAAAATTTGTTTAGAAACACTGTAAGTAAGGACGATACTGTTTATGTTTATAATTGGAGGCCGAATTTCTCTCGCGTTTTCTGTGTGAATCAGTTAATATGCTGACGATTCCAGTATATAGTTGTAGGAACACTCTCTAATTCTGGACAAACTCTTCAAATACACAATTATAGTTTATGGAAATGATTAAAAACTTGTAAGAAACACTTGAAATAAAAGGAAATAGGTCCTTACTACATTTCCTGCCATTTTCAATCACGGAGGTTACCAGTGGAAAGTTCGGAAGTGACCAGAAAACTGATAATATTTACAACTCCGGCTACTTTAGGAAGCGTTTTCACATGAATTTGCTTTCAGATATTAGGAATTAGGTTTATACAGCTCAAAACTTGTGAAGAAAGACTGTAAGTGAGGACTATACTATTTATGTTTATAATTGGAGGCCGAATTTCTCTGGCGTTTTCTGTGTGAATAAGTTACAATGCTGACGATTGGACTATATAGTTGTAGGAACTCTCACTAATTGTGGTAAAACTCTTCAAATACGCAATTATAGTTTCCAGAAATGATTAAAAACTTGAAAGAAACACTTGAAATAAAAGGAAATAGATTCATACCACATTTTCTGCCATTTTCATTCATGGAGATTACCAGTGGAAAGCTTGGAAATGACCAGAATCCTGATAATATTTACAACTCCGGTTACTTTAGGGAGCGTTTTCAGTACAATTTGCTTTCAAATGTTAGGAATTCAGGGTTATACAGCTCAAAATTTGTTTAGAAACACTGTAAGTAAGGACGATACTGTTTATGTTTGTCATTGGAGGCCGAATTTCTCTGGCGTTTTCTGTGTGAATCAGTTAAAATCTGCCTATTCAAGTTTATAGTTGTAGGAACTCTCACTAATTATGGTAAAACTCTTCAAATAAGCAATTATAGTTTTCAGAAACGATTAAAAACTTGTAAGAAACACTTGAAATAAAAGGAAATAGATTCATACTACATTTTCTGCCATTTTGATTCATGGAGATTACCAGTGGAAAGCTTGGAAATGACCAGAAACCTGATAATATTTACAACTCCGGTTACTTTAGGGAGCGTTTTCAGTACAATTTGCTTTCAAATGTTAGGAATTCAGGGTTATCCAGCTCAAAATTTGTTTAGAAACACTGTAAGGAAGGACGATACTGTTTATGTTTATAATTGGAGGCCGAATTTCTCTCGCGTTTTCTGTGTGAATCAGTTAAAATTCTGACGATTCCAGTATATAGTTGTAGGAACACTCTCTAATTCTGGACAAACTCTTCAAATACACAATTATAGTTTCTGGAAATGATTAAAAACTTGTAAGAAACACTTGAAATAAAAGGAAATAGGTCCTTACTACATTTCCTGCCATTTTCAATCACGGAGGTTACCAGTGGAAAGTTCGGAAATGACCAGAAAACTGATAATATTTACAACTCCGGCTACTTTTGGAAGCGTTTTCACTTGAATTTGCTTTCAAATATTAGGAATTAGGTTTATACAGCTCAACACTTGTGTAGAAAGACTGTAAGTGAGGACTATACTGTTTATGTTTATAATTGGAGGCCGAATTTCTCTGGCGTTTTCTGTGTGAATAAGTTACAATGCTGACGACTGGACTATATAGTTGTAGGAACTCTCACTAATTGTGGTAAAACTCTTCAAATAAGCAATTATAGTTTCCAGAAATGATTAAAAACTTGAAAGAAACACTTGAAATAAAAGGAAATAGATTCATACTACATTTTCTGCCATTTTCATTCATGGATATTACCAGTGGAAAGCTTGGAAATGACCAGAAACCTGATAATATTTACAACTCCGGTTACTTTAAGGAGCGTTTTCAGTACAATTTGCTTTCAAATGTTAGGAATTCAGGGTTATACAGCTCAAAATTTGTTTAGAAACACTGTAAGTAAGGACGATACTGTTTATGTTTATAATTGGAGGCCGAATTTCTCTCGCGTTTTCTGTGTGAATCAGTTAATATGCTGACGATTCCAGTATATAGTTCTAGGAATACTCTCTAATTCTAGACAAACTCTTCAAATACACAATTATAGTTTCCGGAAATGAATAAAAACTTGTAAGAAACACTTGAAATAAAAGGAAATAGGTTCTTACTACATTTCCTGCCATTTTCAATCACGGAGGTTACCAGTGGAAATTTCGGAAATCACCAGAAAACTGATAATATTTACAACTCCGGTTACTTTAGGAAGCGTTTTCACTTGAATTTGCTTTCAAATATTAGGAATTAGGTTTATACAGCTCAAAACTTGTGTAGAAAGACTGTAAGTGAGGACTATACTGTTTATGTTTGTCATTGGAGGCCGAATTTCTCTGGCGTTTTCTGTGTGAATCAGTTAAAATGCTGTCTATTCAAGTTTATAGTTGGAGGAACTCTCACTAATTATGGTAAAACTCTTCAAATAAGCAATAATAGTTTTCAGAAACGATTAAAAACTTGTAAGAAACACTTGAAATAAAAGGAAATAGATTCATACTACATTTTCTGCCATTTTCATTCATGGAGATTACCAGTGGAAAGGTTGGAAATGACCAGAAACCTGATAATATTTACAACTCCGGTTACTTTAGGGAGCGTTTTCAGTACAATTTGCTTTCAAATGTTAGGAATTCAGGGTTATACAGCTCAAAATTTGTTTAGAAACACTGTAAGTAAGGACGATACTGTTTATGTTTATAATTGGAGGCCGAATTTCTCTCGCGTTTTCTGTGTGAATCAGTTAATATGCTGACGATTCCAGTATATAGTTGTAGGAACACTCTCTAATTCTGGACAAACTCTTCAAATACACAATTATAGTTTCTGGAAATGATTAAAAACTTGTAAGAAACACTTGAAATAAAAGGAAATAGGTCCTTACTACATTTCCTGCCATTTTCAATCACGGAGGTTACCAGTGGAAAGTTCGGAAGTGACCAGAAAACTGATAATATTTACAACTCCGGCTACTTTAGGAAGCGTTTTCACATGAATTTGCTTTCAAATATTAGGAATTAGGTTTATACAGCTCAAAACTTGTGAAGAAAGACTGTAAGTGAGGACTATACTATTTATGTTTATAATTGGAGGCCGAATTTCTCTGGCGTTTTCTGTGTGAATAAGTTACAATGCTGACGATTGGACTATATAGTTGTAGGAACTCTCACTAATTGTGGTAAAACTCTTCAAATACGCAATTATAGTTTCCAGAAATGATTAAAAACTTGAAAGAAACACTTGAAATAAAAGGAAATAGATTCATACCACATTTTCTGCCATTTTCATTCATGGAGATTACCAGTGGAAAGCTTGGAAATGACCAGAAACCTGATAATATTTACAACTCCGGTTACTTTAGGGAGCGTTTTCAGTACAATTTGCTTTCAAATGTTAGGAATTCAGGGTTATACAGCTCAAAATTTGTTTAGAAACACTGTAAGTAAGGACGATACTGTTTATGTTTGTCATTGGAGGCCGAATTTCTCTGGCGTTTTCTGTGTGAATCAGTTAAAATCTGCCTATTCAAGTTTATAGTTGTAGGAACTCTCACTAATTATGGTAAAACTCTTCAAATAAGCAATTATAGTTTTCAGAAACGATTAAAAACTTGTAAGAAACACTTGAAATAAAAGGAAATAGATTCATACTACATTTTCTGCCATTTTCATTCATGGAGATTACCAGTGGAAAGCTTGGAAATGACCAGAAACCTGATAATATTTACAACTCCGGTTACTTTAGGGAGCGTTTTCAGTACAATTTGCTTTCAAATGTTAGGAATTCAGGGTTATACAGCTCAAAATTTGTTTAGAAACACTGTAAGTAAGGACGATACTGTTTATGTTTATAATTGGAGGCCGAATTTCTCTCGCGTTTTGTGTGTGAATCAGTTAATATGCTGATGATTCCAGTATATAGTTGTAGGAACACTCTCTAATTCTGGACAAACTCTTCAAATACACAATTATAGTTTCTGGAAATGATTAAAAACTTGTAAGAAACACTTGAAATAAAAGGAAATAGATCCTTACTACATTTCCTGCCATTTTCAATCACGGAGGTTACCAGTGGAAAGTTCGGAAGTGACCAGAAAACTGATAATATTTACAACTCCGGCTACTTTAGGAAGCGTTTTCACTTGAATTTGCTTTCAAATATTAGGAATTAGGTTTATACAGCTCAAAACTTGTGTAGAAAGACTGTAAGTGAGGACTATACTGTTTATGTTTATAATTGGAGGCCGAATTTCTCTCGCGTTTTCTGTGTGAATCAGTTAATATGCTGACGATTCCAGTATATAGTTGTAGGAACACTCTCTAATTCTGGACAAACTCTTCAAATACACAATTATAGTTTCCGGAAATGAATAAAAACTTGTAAGAAACACTTGAAATAAAAGGAAATAGGTTCTTACTACATTTCCTGCCATTTTCAATCACAGAGGTTACCAGTGGAAATTTCGGAAATGACCAGAAAACTGATAATATTTACAACTCCAGCGACATTAGGAAGCGTTTTCACTTAAATTTGCTTTCAAATATTAGGAATTAGGTTTATACAGCTCAAAACTTGTGTAGAAAGACTGTAAGTGAGGACTATACTGTTTATGTTTATAATTGGATGCCGAATTTCTCTGGCGTTTTCTGTGTGAGTAAGTTACAATGCTGACGATTGGACTATATAGTTGTAGGAACTCTCACTAATTGTGGTAAAACTCTTCAAATACGCAATTATAGTTTCCAGAAATGATTAAAAACTTGAAAGAAACACTTGAAATAAAAGGAAATAGATTCATACTACATTTTCTGCCATTTTCATTCATGGATATTACCAGTGGAAAGCTTGGAAATGACCAGAAACCTGATAATATTTACAACTCCGGTTACTTTAAGGAGCGTTTTCAGTACAATTTGCTTTCAAATGTTAGGAATTCAGGGTTATACAGCTCAAAATTTGTTTAGAAACACTGTAAGTAAGGACGATACTGTTTATGTTTATAATTGGAGGCCGAATTTCTCTCGCGTTTTCTGTGTGAATCAGTTAATATGCTGACGATTCCAGTATATAGTTGTAGGAACACTCTCTAATTCTGGACAAACTCTTCAAATACACAATTATAGTTTCCGGAAATGAATAAAAACTTGTAAGAAACACTTGAAATAAAAGGAAATAGGTTCTTACTACATTTCCTGCCATTTTCAATCACGGAGGTTACCAGTGGAAAGTTCGGAAATGACCAGAAAACTGATAATATTTACAACTCCGGCTACTTTAGGAAGCGTTTTCACTTGAATTTGCTTTCAAATATTAGGAACTAGGTTTATACAGCTCAAAACTTGTGTAGAAAGACTGTAAGTGAGGACTATACTGTTTATGTTTGTCATTGGAGGCCGAATTTCTCTGGCGTTTTCTGTGTGAATCAGTTAAAATCTGTCTATTCAAGTTTATAGTTGTAGGAACTCTCACTAATTATGGTAAAACTCTTCAAATAAGCAATTATAGTTTTCAGAAACGATTAAAAACTTGTAAGAAACACTTGAAATAAAAGGAAATAGATTCATACTACATTTTCTGCCATTTCCATTCATGGAGATTACCAGTGGAAAGCTTGGAAATGACCAGAAACCTGATAATATTTACAACTCCGGTTACTTTAGGGAGCGTTTTCAGTACAATTTGCTTTCAAATGTTAGGAATTCAGGGTTATCCAGCTCAAAATTTGTTTAGAAACACTGTAAGTAAGGACGATACTGTTTATGTTTATAATTGGAGGCCGAATTTCTCTCGCGTTTTCTGTGTGAATCAGTTAAAATTCTGACGATTCCAGTATAGAGTTGTAGGAACACTCTCTAATTCTGGACAAACTCTTCAAATACACAATTATAGTTTCTGGAAATGATTAAAAACTTGTAAGAAACACTTGAAATAAAAGGAAATAGGTCCTTACTACATTTCCTGCCATTTTCAATCACGGAGGTTACCAGTGGAAAGTTCGGAAATGACCAGATAACTGATAATATTTACAACTCCGGCTACTTTAGGAAGCGTTTTCACTTGAATTTGCTTTCAAATATTAGGAATTAGGTTTATACAGCTCAAAACTTGTGTAGAAAGACTGTAAGCGAGGACTATACTGTTTATGTTTGTCATTGGAGGCCGAATTTCTCTGGCGTTTTCTGTGTGAATCAGTTAAAATGCTGTCTATTCAAGTTTATAGTTGTAGGAACTCTCACTAATTATGGTAAAACTCTTCAAATAAGCAATTATAGTTTTCAGAAACGATTAAAAACTTGTAAGAAACACTTGAAATAAAAGGAAATAGATTCATACTACATTTTCTGCCATTTTCATTCATGGAGATTACCAGTGGAAAGCTTGGAAATGACCAGAAACCTGATAATATTTACAACTCCGGTTACTTTAGGGAGCGTTTTCAGTACAATTTGCTTTCAAATGTTAGGAATTCAGGGTTATACAGCTCAAAATTTGTTTAGAAACACTGTAATTAAGGACGATACTGTTTATGTTTATAATTGGAGGCCGAATTTCTCTCGCGTTTTCTGTGTGAATCAGTTAATATGCTGACGATTCCAGTATATAGTTGTAGGAACACTCTCTAATTCTGGACAAACTCTTCAAATACACAATTATAGTTTCTGGAAATGTTTAAAAACTTGTAAGAAACACTTGAAATAAAAGGAAATAGGTCCTTACTACATTTCCTGCCATTTTCAATCACGGAGGTTACCAGTGGAAAGTTCGGAAGTGACCAGAAAACTGATAATATTTACAACTCCGGCTACTTTAGGAAGCGTTTTCACTTGAATTTGCTTTCAAATATTAGGAATTAGGTTTATACAGCTCAAAACTTGTGTAGAAAGACTGTAAGTGAGGACTATACTGTTTATGTTTATAATTGGAGGCCGAATTTCTCTGGCGTTTTCTGTGTGAATAAGTTACAATGCTGACGATTGGACTATATAGTTGTAGGAACTCTCACTAATTGTGGTAAAACTCTTCAAATACGCAATTATAGTTTCCAGAAATGATTAAAAACTCGAAAGAAACACTTGAAATAAAAGGAAATAGATTCAAACTACATTTTCTGCCATTTTCATTCATGGAGATTACCAGTGGAAAGCTTGGAAATGACCAGAAACCTGATAATATTTACAACTCCGGTTACTTTAGGGAGCGTTTTCAGTACAATTTGCTTTCAAATATTAGGAATTAGGTTTATACAGCTCAAAACTTGTGTAGAAAGACTGTAAGTGAGGACTATACTGTTTATGTTTATAATGGGAGGCCGAATTTCTCTCGCGTTTTCTGTGTGAATCAGTTAATATGCTGACGATTCCAGTATATAGTTGTAGGAACACTCTCTAATTCTGGACAAACTCTTCAAATACACAATTATAGTTTCTGGAAATGATTAAAAACTTGTAAGAAACACTTGAAATAAAAGGAAATAGGTCCTTACTACATTTCCTGCCATTTTCAATCACGGAGGTTACCAGTGGAAAGTTCGGAAGTGACCAGAAAACTGATAATATTTACAACTCCGGCTACTTTAGGAAGCGTTTTCACATGAATTTGCTTTCAAATATTAGGAATTAGGTTTATACAGCTCAAAACTTGTGAAGAAAGACTGTAAGTGAGGACTATACTATTTATGTTTATAATTGGAGGCCGAATTTCTCTGGCGTTTTCTGTGTGAATAAGTTACAATGCTGACGATTGGACTATATAGTTGTAGGAACTCTCACTAATTGTGGTAAAACTCTTCAAATACGCAATTATAGTTTCCAGAAATGATTAAAAACTTGAAAGAAACACTTGAAATGAAAGGAAATAGATTCATACCACATTTTCTGCCATTTTCATTCATGGAGATTACCAGTGGAAAGCTTGGAAATGACCAGAAACCTGATAATATTTACAACTCCGGTTACTTTAGGGAGCGTTTTCAGTACAATTTGCTTTCAAATGTTAGGAATTCAGGGTTATACAGCTCAAAATTTGTTTAGAAACACTGTAAGTAAGGACGATACTGTTTATGTTTGTCATTGGAGGCCGAATTTCTCTGGCGTTTTTTGTGTGAATCAGTTAAAATCTGCCTATTCAAGTTTATAGTTGTAGGAACTGTCACTAATTATGGTAAAACTCTTCAAATAAGCAATTATAGTTTTCAGAAACGATTAAAAACTTGTAAGAAACACGTGAAATAAAAGGAAATAGATTCATACTACATTTTCTGCCATTTTCATTCATGGAGATTACCAGTGGAAAGCTTGGAAATGACCAGAAACCTGATAATATTTACAACTCCGGTTACTTTAGGGAGCGTTTTCAGTACAATTTGCTTTCAAATGTTAGGAATTCAGGGTTATCCAGCTCAAAATTTGTTTAGAAACACTGTAAGTAAGGACGATACTGTTTATGTTTATAATTGGAGGCCGAATTTCTCTCGCGTTTTCTGTGTGAATCAGTTAAAATTCTGACGATTCCAGTATATAGTTGTAGGAACACTCTCTAATTCTGGACAAACTCTTCAAATACACAATTATAGTTTCTGGAAATGATTAAAAACTTGTAAGAAACACTTGAAATAAAAGGAAATAGGTCCTTACTACATTTCCTGCCATTTTCAATCACGGAGGTTACCAGTGGAAAGTTCGGAAATGACCAGAAAACTGATAATATTTACAACTCCGGCTACTTTAGGAAGCGTTTTCACTTGAATTTGCTTTCAAATATTAGGAATTAGGTTTATACAGCTCAAAACTTGTGTAGAAAACTGTAAGTGAGGACTATACTGTTAATGTTTGTCATTGGAGGCCGAATTTCTCTGGCGTTTTCTGTGTGAATCAGTTAAAATCTGTCTATTCAAGTTTATAGTTGTAGGAACTCTCACTAATTATGGTAAAACTCTTCAAATAAGCAATTATAGTTTTCAGAAACGATTAAAAACTTGTAAGAAACACTTGAAATAAAAGGAAATAGATTCATACTACATTTTCTGCCATTTTCATTCATGGAGATTACCAGTGGAAAGCTTGGAAATGACCAGAAACCTGATAATATTTACAACTCCGGTTACTTTAGGGAGCGTTTTCAGTACAATTTGCTTTCAAATGTTAGGAATTCAGGGTTATACAGCTCAAAATTTGTTTAGAAACACTGTAAGGAAGGACGATACTGTTTATGTTTATAATTGGAGGCCGAATTTCTCTCGCGTTTTCTGTGTGAATCAGTTAAAATTCTGACGATTCCAGTATATAGTTGTAGGAACACTCTCTAATTCTGGACAAACTCTTCAAATACACAATTATCGTTTCTGGAAATGATTAAAAACTTGTAAGAAACACTTGAAATAAAAGGAAATAGGTCCTTACTACATTTCCTGCCATTTTCAATCACGGAGGTTACCAGTGGAAAGTTCGGAAATGACCAGAAAACTGATAATATTTACAACTCCGGCTACTTTAGGAAGCGTTTTCACTTGAATTTGCTTTCTAATATTAGGAATTAGGTTTATACAGCTCAAAACTTGTGTAGAAAGACTGTAAGTGAGGACTATACTGTTTATGTTTATAATTGGAGGCCGAATTTCTCTGGCGTTTTCTGTGTGAATAAGTTACAATGCTGACGACTGGACTATATAGTTGTAGGAACTCTCACTAATTGTGGTAAAACTCTTCAAATAAGCAATTATAGTTTCCAGAAATGATTAAAAACTTGAAAGAAACACTTGAAATAAAAGGAAATAGATTCATACTACATTTTCTGCCATTTTCATTCATGGAGATTACCAGTGGAAAGCTTGGAAATGACCAGAAACCTGATAATATTTACAACTCCGGTTACTTTAGGGAGCGTTTTCAGTACAATTTGCTTTCAAATGTTAGGAATTCAGGGTTATACAGCTCAAAATTTGTTTAGAAACACTGTAAGTAAGGACGATACTGTTTATGTTTATAATTGGAGGCCGAATTTCTCTCGCGTTTTCTGTGTGAATCAGTTAATATGCTGACGATTCCAGTATATAGTTCTAGGAATACTCTCTAATTCTGGACAAACTCTTCAAATACACAATTATAGTTTCCGGAAATGAATAAAAACTTGTAAGAAACACTTGAAATAAAAGGAAATAGGTTCTTACTACATTTCCTGCCATTTTCAATCACGGAGGTTACCAGTGGAAATTTCGGAAATGACCAGAAAACTGATAATATTTACAACTCCGGTTACTTTAGGAAGCGTTTTCACTTGAATTTTCTTTCAAATATTAGGAATTATTTTTATACAGCTCAAAACTTGTGTAGAAAGACTGTAAGTGAGGACTATACTGTTTATGTTTGTCATTGGAGGCCGAATTTCTCTGGCGTTTTCTGTGTGAATCAGTTAAAATGCTGTCTATTCAAGTTTATAGTTGGAGGAACTCTCACTAATTATGGTAAAACTCTTCAAATAAGCAATTATAGTTTCCAGAAATGATTAAAAACTTGAAAGAAACACTTGAAATAAAAGGAAATAGATTCATACCACATTTTCTGCCATTTTCATTCATGGAGATTACCAGTGGAAAGCTTGGAAATGACCAGAAACCTGATAATATTTACAACTCCGGTTACTTTAGGGAGCGTTTTCAGTACAATTTGCTTTCAAATGTTAGGAATTCAGGGTTATACAGCTCAAAATTTGTTTAGAAACACTGTAAGTAAGGACGATACTGTTTATGTTTGTCATTGGAGGCCGAATTTCTCTGGCGTTTTCTGTGTGAATCAGTTAAAATCTGCCTATTCAAGTTTATAGTTGTAGGAACTCTCACTAATTATGGTAAAACTCTTCAAATAAGCAATTATAGTTTTCAGAAACGATTAAAAACTTGTAAGAAACACTTGAAATAAAAGGAAATAGATTCATACCACATTTTCTGCCATTTTCATTCATGGAGATTACCAGTGGAAAGCTTGGAAATGACCAGAAACCTGATAATATTTACAACTCCGGTTACTTTAGGGAGCGTTTTCAGTACAATTTGCTTTCAAATGTTAGGAATTCAGGGTTATACAGCTCAAAATTTGTTTAGAAACACTGTAAGTAAGGACGATACTGTTTATGTTTATAATTGGAGGCCGAATTTCTCTCGCGTTTTGTGTGTGAATCAGTTAATATGCTGACGATTCCAGTATATAGTTCTAGGAATACTCTCTAATTCTGGACAAACTCTTCAAATACACAATTATAGTTTCCGGAAATGAATAAAAACTTGTAAGAAACACTTGAAATAAAAGGAAATAGGTTCTTACTACATTTCCTGCCATTTTCAATCACGGAGGTTACCAGTGGAAATTTCGGAAATGACCAGAAAACTGATAATATTTACAACTCCGGTTACTTTAGGAAGCGTTTTCACTTGAATTTGCTTTCAAATATTAGGAATTAGGTTTATACAGCTCAAAACTTGTGTAGAAAGACTGTAAGTGAGGACTATACTGTTTATGTTTGTCATTGGAGGCCGAATTTCTCTGGCGTTTTCTGTGTGAATCAGTTAAAATGCTGTCTATTCAAGTTTATAGTTGGAGGAACTCTCACTAATTATGGTAAAACTCTTCAAATAAGCAATTATAGTTTCCAGAAATGATTAAAAACTTGAAAGAAACACTTGAAATAAAAGGAAATAGATTCATACCACATTTTCTGCCATTTTCATTCATGGAGATTACCAGTGGAAAGCTTGGAAATGACCAGAAACCTGATAATATTTACAACTCCGGTTACTTTAGGGAGCGTTTTCAGTACAATTTGCTTTCAAATGTTAGGAATTCAGGGTTATACAGCTCAAAATTTGTTTAGAAACACTGTAAGTAAGGACGATACTGTTTATGTTTGTCATTGGAGGCCGAATTTCTCTGGCGTTTTCTGTGTGAATCAGTTAAAATCTGCCTATTCAAGTTTATAGTTGTAGGAACTCTCACTAATTATGGTAAAACTCTTCAAATAAGCAATTATAGTTTTCAGAAACGATTAAAAACTTGTAAGAAACACTTGAAATAAAAGGAAATAGATTCATACCACATTTTCTGCCATTTTCATTCATGGAGATTACCAGTGGAAAGCTTGGAAATGACCAGAAACCTGATAATATTTACAACTCCGGTTACTTTAGGGAGCGTTTTCAGTACAATTTGCTTTCAAATGTTAGGAATTCAGGGTTATACAGCTCAAAATTTGTTTAGAAACACTGTAAGTAAGGACGATACTGTTTATGTTTATAATTGGAGGCCGAATTTCTCTCGCGTTTTGTGTGTGAATCAGTTAATATGCTGATGATTCCAGTATATAGTTGTAGGAACACTCTCTAATTCTGGACAAACTCTTCAAATACACAATTATAGTTTCTGGAAATGATTAAAAACTTGTAAGAAACACTTGAAATAAAAGGAAATAGATCCTTACTACATTTCCTGCCAGTTTCAATCACGGAGGTTACCAGTGGAAAGTTCGGAAGTGACCAGAAAACTGATAATATTTACAACTCCGGCTACTTTAGGAAGCGTTTTCACTTGAATTTGCTTTCAAATATTAGGAATTAGGTTTATACAGCTCAAAACTTGTGTAGAAAGACTGTAAGTGAGGACTATACTGTTTATGTTTATAATTGGAGGCCGAATTTCTCTCGCGTTTTCTGTGTGAATCAGTTAATATGCTGACGATTCCAGTATATAGTTGTAGGAACACTCTCTAATTCTGGACAAACTCTTCAAATACACAATTATAGTTTCCGGAAATGAATAAAAACTTGTAAGAAACACTTGAAATAAAAGGAAATAGGTTCTTACTACATTTCCTGCCATTTTCAATCACAGAGGTTACCAGTGGAAATTTCGGAAATGACCAGAAAACTGATAATATTTACAACTCCGGTTACTTTAGGAAGCGTTTTCACTTGAATTTGCTTTCAAATATTAGGAATTAGGTTTATACAGCTCAAAACTTGTGTAGAAAGACTGTAAGTGAGGACTATACTGTTTATGTTTATAATTGGAGGCCGAATTTCTCTGGCGTTTTCTGTGTGAATAAGTTACAATGCTGACGATTGGACTATATAGTTGTAGGAACTCTCACTAATTGTGGTAAAACTCTTCAAATACGCAATTATAGTTTCCAGAAATGATTAAAAACTTGAAAGAAACACTTGAAATAAAAGGAAATAGATTCATACTACATTTTCTGCCATTTTCATTCATGGAGATTACCAGTGGAAAGCTTGGAAATGACCAGAAACCTGATAATATTTACAACTCCGGTTACTTTAGGGAGCGTTTTCAGTACAATTTGCTTTCAAATGTTAGGAATTCAGGGTTATACAGCTCAAAATTTGTTTAGAAACACTGTAAGTAAGGACGATACTGTTTATGTTTATAATTGGAGGCCGAATTTCTCTCGCGTTTTCTGTGTGAATCAGTTAAAATTCTGACGATTCCAGTATAGAGTTGTAGGAACACTCTCTAATTCTGGACAAACTCTTCAAATACACAATTATAGTTTCTGGAAATGATTAAAAACTTCTAAGAAACACTTGAAATAAAAGGAAATAGGTCCTTACTACATTTCCTGCCATTTTCAATCACGGAGGTTACCAGTGGAAAGTTCGGAAGTGACCAGAAAACTGATAATATTTACAACTCCGGCTACTTTAGGAAGCGTTTTCACTTGAATTTGCTTTCAAATATTAGGAATTAGGTTTATACAGCTCAAAACTTGTGTAGAAAGACTGTAAGTGAGGACTATACTGTTTATGTTTATAATTGGAGGCCGAATTTCTCTGGCGTTTTCTGTGTGAATAAGTTACAATGCTGACGATTGGACTATATAGTTGTAGGAACTCTCACTAATTGTGGTAAAACTCTTCAAATACGCAATTATAGTTTCCAGAAATGATTAAAAACTTGAAAGAAACACTTGAAATAAAAGGAAATAGATTCATACTACATTTTCTGCCATTTTCATTCATGGAGATTACCAGTGGAAAGCTTGGAAATGACCAGAAACCTGATAATATTTACAACTCCGGTTACTTTAGGGAGCGTTTTCAGTACAATTTGCTTTCAAATATTAGGAATTAGGTTTATACAGCTCAAAACTTGTGTAGAAAGACTGTAAGTGAGGACTATACTGTTTATGTTTATAATTGGAGGCCGAATTTCTCTCGCGTTTTCTGTGTGAATCAGTTAATATGCTGACGATTCCAGTATATAGTTGTAGGAACACTCTCTAATTCTGGACAAACTCTTCAAATACACAATTATAGTTTCCGGAAATGAATAAAAACTTGTAAGAAACACTTGAAATAAAAGGAAATAGGTTCTTACTACATTTCCTGCCATTTTCAATCACAGAGGTTACCAGTGGAAATTTCGGAAATGACCAGAAAACTGATAATATTTACAACTCCGGTTACTTTAGGAAGCGTTTTCACTTGAATTTGCTTTCAAATATTAGGAATTAGGTTTATACAGCTCAAAACTTGTGTAGAAAGACTGTAAGTGAGGACTATACTGTTTATGTTTATAATTGGAGGCCGAATTTCTCTGGCGTTTTCTGTGTGAATAAGTTACAATGCTGACGATTGGACTATATAGTTGTAGGAACTCTCACTAATTGTGGTAAAACTCTTCAAATACGCAATTATAGTTTCCAGAAATGATTAAAAACTTGAAAGAAACACTTGAAATAAAAGGAAATAGATTCATACTACATTTTCTGCCATTTTCATTCATGGAGATTACCAGTGGAAAGCTTGGAAATGACCAGAAACCTGATAATATTTACAACTCCGGTTACTTTAGGGAGCGTTTTCAGTACAATTTGCTTTCAAATGTTAGGAATTCAGGGTTATACAGCTCAAAATTTGTTTAGAAACACTGTAAGTAAGGACGATACTGTTTATGTTTATAATTGGAGGCCGAATTTCTCTCGCGTTTTCTGTGTGAATCAGTTAAAATTCTGACGATTCCAGTATAGAGTTGTAGGAACACTCTCTAATTCTGGACAAACTCTTCAAATACACAATTATAGTTTCTGGAAATGATTAAAAACTTCTAAGAAACACTTGAAATAAAAGGAAATAGGTCCTTACTACATTTCCTGCCATTTTCAATCACGGAGGTTACCAGTGGAAAGTTCGGAAGTGACCAGAAAACTGATAATATTTACAACTCCGGCTACTTTAGGAAGCGTTTTCACTTGAATTTGCTTTCAAATATTAGGAATTAGGTTTATACAGCTCAAAACTTGTGTAGAAAGACTGTAAGTGAGGACTATACTGTTTATGTTTATAATTGGAGGCCGAATTTCTCTGGCGTTTTCTGTGTGAATAAGTTACAATGCTGACGATTGGACTATATAGTTGTAGGAACTCTCACTAATTGTGGTAAAACTCTTCAAATACGCAATTATAGTTTCCAGAAATGATTAAAAACTTGAAAGAAACACTTGAAATAAAAGGAAATAGATTCATACTACATTTTCTGCCATTTTCATTCATGGAGATTACCAGTGGAAAGCTTGGAAATGACCAGAAACCTGATAATATTTACAACTCCGGTTACTTTAGGGAGCGTTTTCAGTACAATTTGCTTTCAAATATTAGGAATTAGGTTTATACAGCTCAAAACTTGTGTAGAAAGACTGTAAGTGAGGACTATACTGTTTATGTTTATAATTGGAGGCCGAATTTCTCTCGCGTTTTCTGTGTGAATCAGTTAATATGCTGACGATTCCAGTATATAGTTGTAGGAACACTCTCTAATTCTGGACAAACTCTTCAAATACACAATTACAGTTTCCGGAAATGAATAAAAACTTGTAAGAAACAATTGAAATAAAAGGAAATAGGTTCTTACTACATTTCCTGCCATTTTCAATCACGGAGGTTACCAGTGGAAATTTCGGAAATGACCAGAAAACTGATAATATTTACATCTCCAGCGACATTAGGAAGCGTTTTCACTTAAATTTGCTTTCAAATATTAGGAATTAGGTTTATACAGCTCAAAACTTGTGTAGAAAGACTGTAAGTGAGGACTATACTGTTTATGTTTATAATTGGAGGCCGAATTTCTCTGGCGTTTTCTGTGTGAATAAGTTACAATGCTGACGATTGGACTATATAGTTGTAGGAACTCTCACTAATTGTGGTAAAACTCTTCAAATACGCAATTATAGTTTCCAGAAATGATTAAAAACTTGAAAGAAACACTTGAAATAAAAGGAAATAGATTCATACTACATTTTCTGCCATTTTCATTCATGGAGATTACCAGTGGAAAGCTTGGAAATGACCAGAAACCTGATAATATTTACAACTCCGGTTACTTTAGGGAGCGTTTTCAGTACAATTTGCTTTCAAATATTAGGAATTAGGTTTATACAGCTCAAAACTTGTGTAGAAAGACTGTAAGTGAGGACTATACTGTTTATGTTTATAATTGGAGGCCGAATTTCTCTCGCGTTTTCTGTGTGAATCAGTTAATATGCTGACGATTCCAGTATATAGTTGTAGGAACACTCTCTAATTCTGGACAAACTCTTCAAATACACAATTACAGTTTCCGGAAATGAATAAAAACTTGTAAGAAACAATTGAAATAAAAGGAAATAGGTTCTTACTACATTTCCTGCCATTTTCAATCACGGAGGTTACCAGTGGAAATTTCGGAAATGACCAGAAAACTGATAATATTTACATCTCCAGCGACATTAGGAAGCGTTTTCACTTAAATTTGCTTTCAAATATTAGGAATTAGGTTTATACAGCTCAAAACTTGTGTAGAAAGACTGTAAGTGAGGACTATACTGTTTATGTTTATAATTGGAGGCCGAATTTCTCTGGCGTTTTCTGTGTGAATAAGTTACAATGCTGACGATTGGACTATATAGTTGTAGGAACTCTCACTAATTGTGGTAAAACTCTTCAAATACGCAATTATAGTTTCCAGAAATGATTAAAAACTTGAAAGAAACACTTGAAATAAAAGGAAATAGATTCATACTACATTTTCTGCCATTTTCATTCATGGAGATTACCAGTGGAAAGCTTGGAAATGACCAGAAACCTGATAACATTTACAACTCCGGTTACTTTAGGGAGCGTTTTCAGTACAATTTGCTTTCAAATGTTAGGAATTCAGGGTTATACAGCTCAAAATTTGTTTAGAAACACTGTAAGTAAGGACGATACTGTTTATGTTTATAATTGGAGGCCGAATTTCTCTCGCGTTTTCTGTGTGAATCAGTTAATATGCTGACGATTCCAGTATATAGTTCTAGGAATACTCTCTAATTCTGGACAAACTCTTCAAATACACAATTATAGTTTCCGGAAATGAATAAAAACTTGTAAGAAACACTTGAAATAAAAGGAAATAGGTTCTTACTACATTTCCTGCCATTTTCAATCACGGAGGTTACCAGTGGAAATTTCGGAAATGACCAGAAAACTGATAATATTTACAACTCCGGTTACTTTAGGAAGCGTTTTCACTTGAATTTGCTTTCAAATATTAGGAATTAGGTTTATACAGCTCAAAACTTGTGTAGAAAGACTGTAAGTGTGGACTATACTGTTTATGTTTGTCATTGGAGGCCGAATTTCTCTGGCGTTTTCTGTGTGAATCAGTTAAAATGCTGTCTATTCAAGTTTATAGTTGGAGGAACTCTCACTAATTATGGTAAAACTCTTCAAATAAGCAATTATAGTTTTCAGAAACGATTAAAAACTTGTAAGAAACACTTGAAATAAAAGGAAATAGATTCATACTACATTTTCTGCCATTTTCATTCATGGAGATTACCAGTGGAAAGGTTGGAAATGACCAGAAACCTGATAATATTTACAACTCCGGTTACTTTAGGGAGCGTTTTCAGTACAATTTGCTTTCAAATGTTAGGAATTCAGGGTTATACAGCTCAAAATTTGTTTAGAAACACTGTAAGTAAGGACGATACTGTTTATGTTTATAATTGGAGGCCGAATTTCTCTCGCGTTTTCTGTGTGAATCAGTTAATATGCTGACGATTCCAGTATATAGTTGTAGGAACACTCTCTAATTCTGGACAAACTCTTCAAATACACAATTATAGTTTCTGGAAATGATTAAAAACTTGTAAGAAACACTTGAAATAAAAGGAAATAGGTCCTTACTACATTTCCTGCCATTTTCAATCACGGAGGTTACCAGTGGAAAGTTCGGAAGTGACCAGAAAACTGATAATATTTACAACTCCGGCTACTTTAGGAAGCGTTTTCACATGAATTTGCTTTCAAATATTAGGAATTAGGTTTATACAGCTCAAAACTTGTGAAGAAAGACTGTAAGTGAGGACTATACTATTTATGTTTATAATTGGAGGCCGAATTTCTCTGGCGTTTTCTGTGTGAATAAGTTACAATGCTGACGATTGGACTATATAGTTGTAGGAACTCCCACTAATTGTGGTAAAACTCTTCAAATACGCAATTATAGTTTCCAGAAATGATTAAAAACTTGAAAGAAACACTTGAAATAAAAGGAAATAGATTCATACCACATTTTCTGCCATTTTCATTCATTGAGATTACCAGTGGAAAGCTTGGAAATGACCAGAAACCTGATAATATTTACAACTCCGGTTACTTTAGGGAGCGTTTTCAGTACAATTTGCTTTCAAATGTTAGGAATTCAGGGTTATACAGCTCAAAATTTGTTTAGAAACACTGTAAGTAAGGACGATACTGTTTATGTTTGTCATTGGAGGCCGAATTTCTCTGGCGTTTTCTGTGTGAATCAGTTAAAATCTGCCTATTCAAGTTTATAGTTGTAGGAACTGTCACTAATTATGGTAAAACTCTTCAAATAAGCAATTATAGTTTTCAGAAACGATTAAAAACTTGTAAGAAACACGTGAAATAAGAGGAAATAGATTCATACTACATTTTCTGCCATTTTCATTCATGGAGATTACCAGTGGAAAGCTTGGAAATGACCAGAAACCTGATAATATTTACAACTCCGGTTACTTTAAGGAGCGTTTTCAGTACAATTTGCTTTCAAATGTTTGGAATTCAGGGTTATACAGCTCAAAATTTGTTTAGAAACACTGTAAGTAAGGACGATACTGTTTATGTTTATAATTGGAGGCCGAATTTCTCTCGCGTTTTCTGTGTGAATCAGTTAATATGCTGACGATTCCAGTATATAGTTGTAGGAACACTCTCTAATTCTGGACAAACTCTTCAAATACACAATTATAGTTTCCGGAAATGAATAAAAACTTGTAAGAAACACTTGAAATAAAAGGAAATAGGTTCTTACTACATTTCCTGCCATTTTCAATCACGGAGTTTACCAGTGGAAAGTTCGGAAATGACCAGAAAACTGATAATATTTACAACTCCGGCTACTTTAGGAAGCGTTTTCACTTGAATTTGCTTTCAAATATTAGGAACTAGGTTTATACAGCTCAAAACTTGTGTAGAAAGACTGTAAGTGAGGACTATACTGTTTATGTTTGTCACTGGAGGCCGAATTTCTCTGGCGTTTTCTGTGTGAATCAGTTAAAATCTGTCTATTCAAGTTTATAGTTGTAGGAACTCTCACTAATTATGGTAAAACTCTTCAAATAAGCAATTATAGTTTTCAGAAACGATTAAAAACTTGTAAGAAACACTTGAAATAAAAGGAAATAGATTCATACTACATTTTCTGCCATTTCCATTCATGGAGATTACCAGTGGAAAGCTTGGAAATGACCAGAAACCTGATAATATTTACAACTCCGGTTACTTTAGGGAGCGTTTTCAGTACAATTTGCTTTCAAATGTTAGGAATTCAGGGTTATACAGCTCAAAATTTGTTTAGAAACACTGTAAGTAAGGACGATACTGTTTATGTTTATAATTGGAGGCCGAATTTCTCTCGCGTTTTCTGTGTGAATCAGTTAATATGCTGACGATTCCAGTATATAGTTGTAGGAACACTCTCTAATTCTGGACAAACTCTTCAAATACACAATTATAGTTTCTGGAAATGTTTAAAAACTTGTAAGAAACACTTGAAATAAAAGGAAATAGGTCCTTACTACATTTCCTGCCATTTTCAATCACGGAGGTTACCAGTGGAAAGTTCGGAAGTGACCAGAAAACTGATAATATTTACAACTCCGGCTACTTTAGGAAGCGTTTTCACTTGAATTTGCTTTCAAATATTAGGAATTAGGTTTATACAGCTCAAAACTTGTGTAGAAAGACTGTAAGTGAGGACTATACTGTTTATGTTTATAATTGGAGGCCGAATTTCTCTGGCGTTTTCTGTGTGAATAAGTTACAATGCTGACGATTGGACTATATAGTTGTAGGAACTCTCACTAATTGTGGTAAAACTCTTCAAATACGCAATTATAGTTTCCAGAAATGATTAAAAACTTGAAAGAAACACTTGAAATAAAAGGAAATAGATTCATACTACATTTTCTGCCATTTTCATTCATGGAGATTACCAGTGGAAAGCTTGGAAATGACCAGAAACCTGATAATATTTACAACTCCGGTTACTTTAGGGAGCGTTTTCAGTACAATTTGCTTTCAAATGTTAGGAATTCAGGGTTATACAGCTCAAAATTTGTTTAGAAACACTGTAAGTAAGGACGATACTGTTTATGTTTATAATTGGAGGCCGAATTTCTCTCGCGTTTTCTGTGTGAATCAGTTAATATGCTGACGAATCCAGTATATAGTTGTAGGAACACTCTCTAATTCTGGACAAACTCTTCAAATACACAATTATAGTTTCCGGAAATGAATAAAAACTTGTAAGAAACACTTGAAATAAAAGGAAATAGGTTCTTACTACATTTCCTGCCATTTTCAATCACGGAGGTTACCAGTGGAAATTTCGGAAATGACCAGAAAACTGATAATATTTACAACTCCGGCTACTTAAGGAAGCGTTTTCACTTGAATTTGCTTTCAAATATTAGGAATTAGGTTTATACAGCTCAAAACTTGTGTAGAAAGACTGTAAGTGAGGACTATACTGTTTATGTTTATAATTGGAGGCCGAATTTCTCTGGCGTTTTCTGTGTGAATAAGTTACAATGCTGACGATTGGACTATATAGTTGTAGGAACTCTCACTAATTGTGGTAAAACTCTTCAAATACGCAATTATAGTTTCCAGAAATGATTAAAAACTTGTAAGAAACACTTGAAATAAAAGGAAATAGATTCATACTACATTTTCTGCCATTTTCATTCATGGAGATTACCAGTGGAAAGCTTGGAAATGACCAGAAACCTGATAATATTTACAACTCCGGTTACTTTAGGGAGCGTTTTCAGTACAATTTGCTTTCAAATGTTAGGAATTCAGGGTTATACAGCTCAAAATTTGTTTAGAAACACTGTAAGTAAGGACGATACTGTTTATGTTTATAATTGGAGGCCGAATTTCTCTCGCGTTTTCTGTGTGAATCAGTTAATATGCTGACGATTCAAGTATATAGTTGTAGGAACACTCTCTAATTCTGGACAAACTCTTCAAATACACAATTATAGTTTCCGGAAATGAATAAAAACTTGTAAGAAACACTTGAAATAAAAGGAAATAGGTTCTTACTACATTTCCTGCCATTTTCAATCACGGAGGTTACCAGTGGAAATTTCGGAAATGACCAGAAAACTGATAATATTTACAACTCCGGCTACTTTAGGAAGCGTTTTCACTTGAATTTGCTTTCAAATATTAGGAATTAGGTTTATACAGCTCAAAACTTGTGTAGAAAGACTGTAAGTGAGGACTATACTGTTTTTGTTTATAATTGGAGGCCGAATTTCTCTGTCGTTTTCTGTGTGAATAAGTTACAATGCTGTCTATTCAAGTTTATAGTTGTAGGAACTCTCACTAATTGTGGTAATACTCTTCAAATAAGCAATTATAGTTTTCAGAAACGATTAAAAACTTGTAAGAAACACTTGAAATAAAAGGAAATAGAATCATACTACATTTTCTGCCATTTTCATTCATGGAGATTACCAGTGGAAAGCTTGGAAATGACCAGAAAACTGATAATATTTACAACTCCGGTTACTTTAGGGAGCGTTTTCAGTACAATTTGCTTTCAAATGTTAGGAATTCAGGGTTATACAGCTCAAAATTTGTTTAGAAACACTGTAAGTAAGGACGATACTGTTTATGTTTATAATTGGAGGCCGAATTTCTCTCGCGTTTTCTGTGTGAATCAGTTAAAATTCTGACGATTCCAGTATATAGTTGTAGGAACACTCTCTAATTCTGGACAAACTCTTCAAATACACAATTATCGTTTCTGGAAATGATTAAAAACTTGTAAGAAACACTTGAAATAAAAGGAAATAGGTCCTTACTACATTTCCTGCCATTTTCAATCACGGAGGTTACCAGTGGAAAGTTCGGAAGTGACCAGAAAACTGATAATATTTACAACTCCGGCTACTTTAGGAAGCGTTTTCACTTGAATTTGCTTTCAAATATTAGGAATTAAGTTTATACAGCTCAAAACTTGTGTAGAAAGACTGTAAGTGAGGACTATACTGTTTATGTTTATAATTGGAGGCCGAATTTCTCTGGCGTTTTCTGTGTGAATAAGTTAAAATGCTGACGATTGGACTTTATAGTTGTAGGAACTCTCACTAATTGTGGTAAAACTCTTCAAATACGCAATTATAGTTTCCAGAAATGATTAAAAACTTGTAAGAAACACTTGAAATAAAAGGAAATAGATTCATACTACATTTTCTGCCATTTTCATTCATGGAGATTACCAGTGGAAAGCTTGGAAATGACCAGAAACCTGATAATATTTACAACTCCGGTTACTTTAGGGAGCGTTTTCAGTACAATTTGCTTTCAAATGTTAGGAATTCAGGGTTATACAGCTCAAAATTTGTTTAGAAACACTGTAAGTAAGGACGATACTGTTTATGTTTATAATTGGAGGCCGAATTTCTCTCGCGTTTTCTGTGTGAATCAGTTAATATGCTGACGATTCCAGTATATAGTTGTAGGAACACTCTCTAATTCTGGACAAACTCTTCAAATACACAATTATAGTTTCTGGAAATGTTTAAAAACTTGTAAGAAACACTTGAAATAAAAGGAAATAGGTCCTTACTACATTTCCTGCCATTTTCAATCACGGAGGTTACCAGTGGAAAGTTCGGAAGTGACCAGAAAACTGATAATATTTACAACTCCGGCTACTTTAGGAAGCGTTTTCACTTGAATTTGCTTTCAAATATTAGGAATTAGGTTTATACAGCTCAAAACTTGTGTAGAAAGACTGTAAGTGAGGACTATACTCTTTATGTTTATAATTGGAGGCCGAATTTCTCTGCCGTTTTCTGTGTGAATAAGTTACAATGCTGAAGATTGGACTATATAGTTGTAGGAACTCTCACTAATTGTGGTAAAACTCTTCAAATACGCAATTATAGTTTCCAGAAATGATTAAAAACTTGAAAGAAACACTTGAAATAAAAGGAAATAGATTCATACTACATTTTCTGCCATTTTCATTCATGGAGATTACCAGTGGAAAGCTTGGAAATGACCAGAAACCTGATAATATTTACAACTCCGGTTACTTTAGGGAGCGTTTTCAGTACAATTTGCTTTCAAATATTAGGAATTAGGTTTATACAGCTCAAAACTTGTGTAGAAAGACTGTAAGTGAGGACTATACTGTTTATGTTTATAATTGGAGGCCGAATTTCTCTCGCGTTTTCTGTGTGAATCAGTTAATATGCTGACGATTCCAGTATATAGTTGTAGGAACACTCTCTAATTCTGGACAATCTCTTCAAATACACAATTACAGTTTCCGGAAATGAATAAAAACTTGTAAGAAACAATTGAAATAAAAGGAAATAGGTTCTTACTACATTTCCTGCCATTTTCAATCACGGAGGTTACCAGTGGAAATTTCGGAAATGACCAGAAAACTGATAATATTTACATCTCCAGCGACATTAGGAAGCGTTTTCACTTAAATTTGCTTTCAAATATTAGGAATTAGGTTTATACAGCTCAAAACTTGTGTAGAAAGACTGTAAGTGAGGACTATACTGTTTTTGTTTATAATTGGAGGCCGAATTTCTCTGTCGTTTTCTGTGTGAATAAGTTACAATGCTGTCTATTCAAGTTTATAGTTGTAGGAACTCTCACTAATTGTGGTAAAACTCTTCAAATAAGCAATTATAGTTTTCAGAAACGATTAAAAACTTGTAAGAAACACTTGAAATAAAAGGAAATAGATTCATACTACATTTTCTGCCATTTTCATTCATGGAGATTACCAGTGGAAAGCTTGGAAATGACCAGAAAACTGATAATATTTACAACTCCGGTTACTTTAGGGAGCGTTTTCAGTACAATTTGCTTTCAAATGTTAGGAATTCAGGGTTATACAGCTCAAAATTTGTTTAGAAACACTGTAAGTAAGGACGATACTGTTTATGTTTATAATTGGAGGCCGAATTTCTCTCGCGTTTTCTGTGTGAATCAGTTACAATGCTGAAGATTGGACTATATAGTTGTAGGAACTCTCACTAATTGTGGTAAAACTCTTCAAATACGCAATTATAGTTTCCAGAAATGATTAAAAACTTGAAAGAAACACTTGAAATAAAAGGAAATAGATTCATACTACATTTTCTGCCATTTTCATTCATGGAGATTACCAGTGGAAAGCTTGGAAATGACCAGAAACCTGATAATATTTACAACTCCGGTTACTTTAGGGAGCGTTTTCAGTACAATTTGCTTTCAAATATTAGGAATTAGGTTTATACAGCTCAAAACTTGTGTAGAAAGACTGTAAGTGAGGACGATACTGTTTATGTTTATAATTGGAGGCCGAATTTCTCTCGCGTATTCTGTGTGAATCAGTTAAAATTCTGACGATTCCAGTATATAGTTGTAGGAACACTCTCTAATTCTGGACAAACTCTTCAAATACACAATTATAGTTTCTGGAAATGATTAAAAACTTGTAAGAAACACTTGAAATAAAAGGAAATAGGTCCTTACTACATTTCCTGCCATTTTCAATCACGGAGGTTACCAGTGGAAAGTTCGGAAGTGACCAAAAAACTGATAATATTTACAACTCCGGCTACTTTAGGAAGTGTTTTCACTTGAATTTGCTTTCAAATATTAGGAATTAGGTTTATACAGCTCAAAACTTGTGTAGAAAGACTGTAAGTGAGGACTATACTGTTTATGTTTATAATTGGAGGCCGAATTTCTCTGGCGTTTTCTGTGTGAATAAGTTACAATGCTGACGATTGGACTATATAGTTGTAGGAACTCTCACTAATTGTGGTAAAACTCTTCAAATACGCAATTATAGTTTCCAGAAATGATTAAAAACTTGAAAGAAACACTTGAAATAAACGGAAATAGATTCATACTACATTTTCTGCCATTTTCATTCATGGAGATTACCAGTGGAAAGCTTGGAAATGACCAGAAACCTGATAATATTTACAACTCCGGTTACTTTAGGGAGCGTTTTCAGTACAATTTGCTTTCAAATGTTAGGAATTCAGGGTTATACAGCTCAAAATTTGTTTAGAAACACTGTAAGTAAGGACGATACTGTTTATGTTTATAATTGGAGGCCGAATTTCTCTCGCGTATTCTGTGTGAATCAGTTAAAATTCTGACGATTCCAGTATATAGTTGTAGGAACACTCTCTAATTCTGGACAAACTCTTCAAATACACAATTATAGTTTCTGGAAATGATTAAAAACTTGTAAGAAACACTTGAAATAAAAGGAAATAGGTCCTTACTACATTTCCTGCCATTTTCAATCACGGAGGTTACCAGTGGAAAGTTCGGAAGTGACCAAAAAACTGATAATATTTACAACTCCGGCTACTTTAGGAAGTGTTTTCACTTGAATTTGCTTTCAAATATTAGGAATTAGGTTTATACAGCTCAAAACTTGTGTAGAAAGACTGTAAGTGAGGACTATACTGTTTATGTTTATAATTGGAGGCCGAATTTCTCTGGCGTTTTCTGTGTGAATAAGTTACAATGCTGACGATTGGACTATATAGTTGTAGGAACTCTCACTAATTGTGGTAAAACTCTTCAAATACGCAATTATAGTTTCCAGAAATGATTAAAAACTTGAAAGAAACACTTGAAATAAAAGGAAATAGATTCATACTACATTTTCTGCCATTTTCATTCATGGAGATTACCAGTGGAAAGCTTGGAAATGACCAGAAACCTGATAATATTTACAACTCCGGTTACTTTAGGGAGCGTTTTCAGTACAATTTGCTTTCAAATGTTAGGAATTCAGGGTTATACAGCTCAAAATTTGTTTAGAAACACTGTAAGTAAGGACGATACTGTTTATGTTTATAATTGGAGGCCGAATTTCTCTCGCGTTTTCTGTGTGAATCAGTTAAAATTCTGACGATTCCAGTATATAGTTGTAGGAACACTCTCTAATTCTGGACAAACTCTTCAAATACACAATTATAGTTTCTGGAAATGATTAAAAACTTGTAAGAAACACTTAAAATAAAAGGAAATAGTTCCTTACTACATTTCCTGCCATTTTCAATCACGGAGGTTACCAGTGGAAAGTTCGGAAATGACCAGAAAACTGATAATATTTACAACTCCGGCTACTTTAGGAAGCGTTTTCACTTGAATTTGCTTTCAAATATTAGGAATTAGGTTTATACAGCTCAAAACTTGTGTAGAAAGACTGTAAGTGAGGACTATACTCTTTATGTTTATAATTGGAGGCCGAATTTCTCTGGCGTTTTCTGTGTGAATAAGTTACAATGCTGACGATTGGACTATATAGTTGTAGGAACTCTCACTAATTGTGGTAAAACTCTTCAAATACGCAATTATAGTTTCCAGAAATGATTAAAAACTTGAAAGAAACACTTGAAATAAAAGGAAATAGATTCATCCTACATTTTCTGCCATTTTCATTCATGGAGATTACCAGTGGAAAGCTTGGAAATGACCAGAAACCTGATAATATTTACAACTCCGGTTACTTTAGGGAGCGTTTTCTGTACAATTTGCTTTCAAATGTTAGGAATTCAGGGTTATACAGCTCAAAATTTGTTTAGAAACACTGTAAGTAAGGACGATACTGTTTATGTTTATAATTGGAGGCCGAATTTCTCTCGCGTTTTCTGTGTGAATCAGTTAATATGCTGACGATTCAAGTATATAGTTGTAGGAACACTCTCTAATTCTGGACAAACTCTTCAAATACACAATTATAGTTTCCGGAAATGAATAAAAACTTGTAAGAAACACTTGAAATAAAAGGAAATAGGTTCTTACTACATTTCCTGCCATTTTCAATCACGGAGGTTACCAGTGGAAATTTCGGAAATGACCAGAAAACTGATAATATTTACAACTCCAGCGACATTAGGAAGCATTTTCACTTAAATTTGCTTTCAAATATTAGGAATTAGGTTTATACAGCTCAAAACTTGTGTAGAAAGACTGTAAGTGAGGACTATACTGTTTTTGTTTATAATTGGAGGCCGAATTTCTCTGTCGTTTTCTGTGTGAATAAGTTACAATGCTATCTATTCAAGTTTATAGTTGTAGGAACTCTCACTAATTGTGGTAAAACTCTTCAAATAAGCAATTATAGTTTTCAGAAACGATTAAAAACTTGTAAGAAACACTTGAAATAAAAGGAAATAGAATCATACTACATTTTCTGCCATTTTCATTCATGGAGATTACCAGTGGAAAGCTTGGAAATGACCAGAAAACTGATAATATTTACAACTCCGGTTACTTTAGGGAGCGTTTTCAGTACAATTTGCTTTCAAATGTTAGGAATTCAGGGTTATACAGCTCAAAATTTGTTTAGAAACACTGTAAGTAAGGACGATACTGTTTATGTTTATAATTGGAGGCCGAATTTCTCTCGCGTTTTCTGTGTGAATCAGTTAAAATTCTGACGATTCCAGTATATAGTTGTAGGAACACTCTCTAATTCTGGACAAACTCTTCAAATACACAATTATAGTTTCTGGAAATGATTAAAAACTTGTAAGAAACACTTAAAATAAAAGGAAATAGGTCCTTACTACATTTCCTGCCATTTTCAATCACGGAGGTTACCAGTGGAAAGTTCGGAAGTGACCAGAAAACTGATAATATTTACAACTCCGGCTACTTTAGGAAGCGTTTTCACTTGAATTTGCTTTCAAATATTAGGAATTAGGTTTATACAGCTCAAAACTTGTGTAGAAAGACTGTAAGTGAGGACTATACTCTTTATGTTTATAATTGGAGGCCGAATTTCTCTGGCGTTTTCTGTGTGAATAAGTTACAATGCTGACGATTGGACTATATAGTTGTAGGAACTCTCACTAATTGTGGTAAAACTCTTCAAATACGCAATTATAGTTTCCAGAAATGATTAAAAACTTGAAAGAAACACTTGAAATAAAAGGAAATAGATTCATACTACATTTTCTGCCATTTTCATTCATGGAGATTACCAGTGGAAAGCTTGGAAATGACCAGAAACCTGATAATATTTACAACTCCGGTTACTTTAGGGAGCGTTTTCAGTACAATTTGCTTTCAAATGTTAGGAATTCAGGGTTATACAGCTCAAAATTTGTTTAGAAACACTGTAAGTAAGGACGATACTGTTTATGTTTATAATTGGAGGCCGAATTTCTCTCGCGTTTTCTGTGTGAATCAGTTAAAATTCTGACGATTCCAGTATATAGTTGTAGGAACACTCTCTAATTCTGGACAAACTCTTCAAATACACAATTATAGTTTCTGGAAATGTTTAAAAACTTGTAAGAAACACTTAAAATAAAAGGAAATAGTTCCTTACTACATTTCCTGCCATTTTCAATCACGGAGGTTACCAGTGGAAAGTTCGGAAATGACCAGAAAACTGATAATATTTACAACTCCGGCTACTTTAGGAAGCGTTTTCACTTGAATTTGCTTTCAAATATTAGGAATTAGGTTTATACAGCTCAAAACTTGTGTAGAAAGACTGTAAGTGAGGACTATACTCTTTATGTTTATAATTGGAGGCCGAATTTCTCTGGCGTTTTCTGTGTGAATAAGTTACAATGCTGACGATTGGACTATATAGTTGTAGGAACTCTCACTAATTGTGGTAAAACTCTTCAAATACGCAATTATAGTTTCCAGAAATGATTAAAAACTTGAAAGAAACACTTGAAATAAAAGGAAATAGATTCATCCTACATTTTCTGCCATTTTCATTCATGGAGATTACCAGTGGAAAGCTTGGAAATGACCAGAAACCTGATAATATTTACAACTCCGGTTACTTTAGGGAGCGTTTTCTGTACAATTTGCTTTCAAATGTTAGGAATTCAGGGTTATACAGCTCAAAATTTGTTTAGAAACACTGTAAGTAAGGACGATACTGTTTATGTTTATAATTGGAGGCCGAATTTCTCTCGCGTTTTCTGTGTGAATCAGTTAATATGCTGACGATTCAAGTATATAGTTGTAGGAACACTCTCTAATTCTGGACAAACTCTTCAAATACACAATTATAGTTTCCGGAAATGAATAAAAACTTGTAAGAAACACTTGAAATAAAAGGAAATAGGTTCTTACTACATTTCCTGCCATTTTCAATCACGGAGGTTACCAGTGGAAATTTCGGAAATGACCAGAAAACTGATAATATTTACAACTCCAGCGACATTAGGAAGCGTTTTCACTTAAATTTGCTTTCAAATATTAGGAATTAGGTTTATACAGCTCAAAACTTGTGTAGAAAGACTGTAAGTGAGGACTATACTGTTTTTGTTTATAATTGGAGGCCGAATTTCTCTGTCGTTTTCTGTGTGAATAAGTTACAATGCTGTCTATTCAAGTTTATAGTTGTAGGAACTCTCACTAATTGTGGTAAAACTCTTCAAATAAGCAATTATAGTTTTCAGAAACGATTAAAAACTTGTAAGAAACACTTGAAATAAAAGGAAATAGAATCATACTACATTTTCTGCCATTTTCATTCATGGAGATTACCAGTGGAAAGCTTGGAAATGACCAGAAAACTGATAATATTTACAACTCCGGTTACTTTAGGGAGCGTTTTTAGTACAATTTGCTTTCAAATGTTAGGAATTCAGGGTTATACAGCTCAAAATTTGTTTAGAAACACTGTAAGTAAGGACGATACTGTTTATGTTTATAATTGGAGGCCGAATTTCTCTCGCGTTTTCTGTGTGAATCAGTTAATATGCTGACGATTCAAGTATATAGTTGTAGGAACACTCTCTAATTCTGGACAAACTCTTCAAATACACAATTATCGTTTCTGGAAATGATTAAAAACTTGTAAGAAACACTTGAAATAAAAGGAAATAGGTCCTTACTACATTTCCTGCCATTTTCAATCACGGAGGTTACCAGTGGAAAGTTCGGAAGTGACCAGAAAACTGATAATATTTACAACTCCGGCTACTTAGGAAGCGTTTTCACTTGAATTTGCTTTCAAATATTAGGAATTAAGTTTATACAGCTCAAAACTTCTGTAGAAAGACTGTAAGTGAGGACTATACTGTTTATGTTTATAATTGGAGGCCGAATTTCTCTGGCGTTTTCTGTGTGAATAAGTTACAATGCTGACGATTGGACTTTATAGTTGTAGGAACTCTCACTAATTGTGGTAAAACTCTTCAAATACGCAATTATAGTTTCCAGAAATGATTAAAAACTTGTAAGAAACACTTGAAATAAAAGGAAATAGATTCATACTACATTTTCTGCCATTTTCATTCATGGAGATTACCAGTGGAAAGCTTGGAAATGACCAGAAACCTGATAATATTTACAACTCCGGTTACTTTAGGGAGCGTTTTCAGTACAATTTGCTTTCAAATGTTAGGAATTCAGGGTTATACAGCTCAAAATTTGTTTAGAAACACTGTAAGTAAGGACGATACTGTTTATGTTTATAATTGGAGGCCGAATTTCTCTCGCGTTTTCTGTGTGAATCAGTTAATATGCTGACGATTCCAGTATATAGTTGTAGGGACACTCTCTAATTCTGGACAAACTCTTCAAATACACAATTATAGTTTCTGGAAATGTTTAAAAACTTGTAAGAAACACTTGAAATAAAAGGAAATAGGTCCTTACTACATTTCCTGCCATTTTCAATCACGGAGGTTACCAGTGGAAAGTTCGGAAGTGACCAGAAAACTGATAATATTTACAACTCCGGCTACTTTAGGAAGCGTTTTCACTTGAATTTGCTTTCAAATATTAGGAAGTAGGTTTATACAGCTCAAAACTTGTGTAGAAAGACTGTAAGTGAGGACTATACTCTTTATGTTTATAATTGGAGGCCGAATTTCTCTGGCGTTTTCTGTGTGAATAAGTTACAATGCTGACGATTGGACAATATAGTTGTAGGAACTCTCACTAATTGTGGTAAAACTCTTCAAATACGCAATTATAGTTTCCAGAAATGATTAAAAACTTGAAAGAAACACTTGAAATAAAAGGAAATAGATTCATACTACATTTTCTGCCATTTTCATTCATGGAGATTACCAGTGGAAAGCTTGGAAATGACCAGAAACCTGATAATATTTACAACTCCGGTTACTTTAGGGAGCGTTTTCAGTACAATTTGCTTTCAAATATTAGGAATTAGGTTTATACAGCTCAAAACTTGTGTAGAAAGACTGTAAGTGAGGACTATACTGTTTATGTTTATAATAGGAGGCCGAATTTCTCTCGCGTATTCTGTGTGAATCAGTTAAAATTCTGACGATTCCAGTATATAGTTGTAGGAACACTCTCTAATTCTGGACAAACTCTTCAAATACACAATTATAGTTTCTGGAAATGATTAAAAACTTGTAAGAAACACTTGAAATAAAAGGAAATAGGTCCTTACTACATTTCCTGCCATTTTCAATCACGGAGGTTACCAGTGGAAAGTTCGGAAGTGACCAAAAAACTGATAATATTTACAACTCCGGCTACTTTAGGAAGTGTTTTCACTTGAATTTGCTTTCAAATATTAGGAATTAGGTTTATACAGCTCAAAACTTGTGTAGAAAGACTGTAAGTGAGGACTATACTGTTTATGTTTATAATTGGAGGCCGAATTTCTCTGGCGTTTTCTGTGTGAATAAGTTACAATGCTGACGATTGGACTATATAGTTTTAGGAACTCTCACTAATTGTGGTAAAACTCTTCAAATACGCAATTATAGTTTCCAGAAATGATTAAAAACTTGAAAGAAACACTTGAAATAAAAGGAAATAGATTCATACTACATTTTCTGCCATTTTCATTCATGGAGATTACCAGTGGAAAGCTTGGAAATGACCAGAAACCTGATAATATTTACAACTCCGGTTACTTTAGGGAGCGTTTTCAGTACAATTTGCTTTCAAATGTTAGGAATTCAGGGTTATACAGCTCAAAATTTGTTTAGAAACACTGTAAGTAAGGACGATACTGTTTATGTATATAATTGGAGGCCGAATTTCTCTCGCGTTTTCTGTGTGAATCAGTTAAAATTCTGACGATTCCAGTATATAGTTGTAGGAACACTCTCTAATTCTGGACAAACTCTTCAAATACACAATTATAGTTTCTGGAAATGTTTAAAAACTTGTAAGAAACACTTGAAATAAAAGGAAATAGGTCCTTACTACATTTCCTGCCATTTTCAATCACGGAGGTTACCAGTGGAAAGTTCGGAAGTGACCAGAAAACTGATAATATTTACAACTCCGGCTACTTTAGGAAGCGTTTTCACTTGAATTTGCTTTCAAATATTAGGAAGTAGGTTTATACAGCTCAAAACTTGTGTAGAAAGACTGTAAGTGAGGACTATACTCTTTATGTTTATAATTGGAGGCCGAATTTCTCTGGCGTTTTCTGTGTGAATAAGTTACAATGCTGACGATTGGACAATATAGTTGTAGGAACTCTCACTAATTGTGGTAAAACTCTTCAAATACGCAATTATAGTTTCCAGAAATGATTAAAAACTTGAAAGAAACACTTGAAATAAAAGGAAATAGATTCATACTACATTTTCTGCCATTTTCATTCATGGAGATTACCAGTGGAAAGCTTGGAAATGACCAGAAACCTGATAATATTTACAACTCCGGTTACTTTAGGGAGCGTTTTCAGTACAATTTGCTTTCAAATATTAGGAATTAGGTTTATACAGCTCAAAACTTGTGTAGAAAGACTGTAAGTGAGGACTATACTGTTTATGTTTATAATAGGAGGCCGAATTTCTCTCGCGTATTCTGTGTGAATCAGTTAAAATTCTGACGATTCCAGTATATAGTTGTAGGAACACTCTCTAATTCTGGACAAACTCTTCAAATACACAATTATAGTTTCTGGAAATGATTAAAAACTTGTAAGAAACACTTGAAATAAAAGGAAATAGGTCCTTACTACATTTCCTGCCATTTTCAATCACGGAGGTTACCAGTGGAAAGTTCGGAAGTGACCAGAAAACTGATAATATTTACAACTCCGGCTACTTTAGGAAGTGTTTTCACTTGAATTTGCTTTCAAATATTAGGAATTAGGTTTATACAGCTCAAAACTTGTGTAGAAAGACTGTAAGTGAGGACTATACTGTTTATGTTTATAATTGGAGGCCGAATTTCTCTGGCGTTTTCTGTGTGAATAAGTTACAATGCTGACGATTGGACTATATAGTTTTAGGAACTCTCACTAATTGTGGTAAAACTCTTCAAATACGCAATTATAGTTTCCAGAAATGATTAAAAACTTGAAAGAAACACTTGAAATAAAAGGAAATAGATTCATACTACATTTTCTGCCATTTTCATTCATGGAGATTACCAGTGGAAAGCTTGGAAATGACCAGAAACCTGATAATATTTACAACTCCGGTTACTTTAGGGAGCGTTTTCAGTACAATTTGCTTTCAAATGTTAGGAATTCAGGGTTATACAGCTCAAAATTTGTTTAGAAACACTGTAAGTAAGGACGATACTGTTTATGTATATAATTGGAGGCCGAATTTCTCTCGCGTTTTCTGTGTGAATCAGTTAAAATTCTGACGATTCCAGTATATAGTTGTAGGAACACTCTCTAATTCTGGACAAACTCTTCAAATACACAATTATAGTTTCTGGAAATGATTAAAAACTTGTAAGAAACACTTAAAATAAAAGGAAATAGGTCCTTACTACATTTCCTGCCATTTTCAATCACGGAGGTTACCAGTGGAAAGTTCGGAAATGACCAGAAAACTGATAATATTTACAACTCCGGCTACTTTAGGAAGCGTTTTCACTTGAATTTGCTTTCAAATATTAGGAATTAGGTTTATACAGCTCAAAACTTGTGTAGAAAGACTGTAAGTGAGGACTATACTCTTTATGTTTATAATTGGAGGCCGAATTTCTCTGGCGTTTTCTGTGTGAATAAGTTACAATGCTGACGATTGGACTATATAGTTGTAGGAACTCTCACTAATTGTGGTAAAACTCTTCAAATACGCAATTATAGTTTCCAGAAATGATTAAAAACTTGAAAGAAACACTTGAAATAAAAGGAAATAGATTCATACTACATTTTCTGCCATTTTCATTCATGGAGATTACCAGTGGAAAGCTTGGAAATGACCAGAAACCTGATAATATTTACAACTCCGGTTACTTTAGGGAGCGTTTTCTGTACAATTTGCTTTCAAATGTTAGGAATTCAGGGTTATACAGCTCAAAATTTGTTTAGAAACACTGTAAGTAAGGACGATACTGTTTATGTTTATAATTGGAGGCCGAATTTCTCTCGCGTTTTCTGTGTGAATCAGTTAATATGCTGACGATTCAAGTATATAGTTGTAGGAACACTCTCTAATTCTTGACAAACTCTTCAAATACACAATTATAGTTTCCGGAAATGAATAAAAACTTGTAAGAAACACTTGAAATAAAAGGAAATAGGTTCTTACTACATTTCCTGCCATTTTCAATCACGGAGGTTACCAGTGGAAATTTCGGAAATGACCAGAAAACTGATAATATTTACAACTCCAGCGACATTAGGAAGCGTTTTCACTTAAATTTGCTTTCAAATATTAGGAATTAGGTTTATACAGCTCAAAACTTGTGTAGAAAGACTGTAAGTGAGGACTATACTGTTTTTGTTTATAATTGGAGGCCGAATTTCTCTGTCGTTTTCTGTGTGAATAAGTTACAATGCTGTCTATTCAAGTTTATAGTTGTAGGAACTCTCACTAATTGTGGTAATACTCTTCAAATAAGCAATTATAGTTTTCAGAAACGATTAAAAACTTGTAAGAAACACTTGAAATAAAAGGAAATAGAATCATACTACATTTTCTGCCATTTTCATTCATGGAGATTACCAGTGGAAAGCTTGGAAATGACCAGAAAACTGATAATATTTACAACTCCGGTTACTTTAGGGAGCGTTTTCAGTACAATTTGATTTCAAATGTTAGGAATTCAGGGTTATACAGCTCAAAATTTGTTTAGAAACACTGTAAGTAAGGACGATACTGTTTATGTTTATAATTGGAGGCCGAATTTCTCTCGCGTTTTCTGTGTGAATCAGTTAAAATTCTGACGATTCCAGTATATAGTTGTAGGAACACTCTCTAATTCTGGACAAACTCTTCAAATACACAATTATCGTTTCTGGAAATGATTAAAAACTTGTAAGAAACACTTGAAATAAAAGGAAATAGGTCCTTACTACATTTCCTGCCATTTTCAATCACGGAGGTTACCAGTGGAAAGTTCGGAAGTGACCAGAAAACTGATAATATTTACAACTCCGGCTACTTTAGGAAGCGTTTTCACTTGAATTTGCTTTCAAATATTAGGAATTAAGTTTATACAGCTCAAAACTTGTGTAGAAAGACTGGAAGTGAGGACTATACTGTTTATGTTTATAATTGGAGGCCGAATTTCTCTGGCGTTTTCTGTGTGAATAAGTTAAAATGCTGACGATTGGACTTTATAGTTGTAGGAACTCTCACTAATTGTGGTAAAACTCTTCAAATACGCAATTATAGTTTCCAGAAATGATTAAAAACTTGTAAGAAACACTTGAAATAAAAGGAAATAGATTCATACTACATTTTCTGCCATTTTCATTCATGGAGATTACCAGTGGAAAGCTTGGAAATGACCAGAAACCTGATAATATTTACAACTCCGGTTACTTTAGGGAGCGTTTTCAGTACAATTTGCTTTCAAATGTTAGGAATTCAGGGTTATACAGCTCAAAATTTGTTTAGAAACACTGTAAGTAAGGACGATACTGTTTATGTTTATAATTGGAGGCCGAATTTCTCTCCCGTTTTCTGTGTGAATCAGTTAATATGCTGACGATTCCAGTATATAGTTGTAGGAACACTCTCTAATTCTGGACAAACTCTTCAAATACACAATTATAGTTTCTGGAAATGTTTAAAAACTTGTAAGAAACACTTGAAATAAAAGGAAATAGGTCCTTACTACATTTCCTGCCATTTTCAATCACGGAGGTTACCAGTGGAAAGTTCGGAAGTGACCAGAAAACTGATAATATTTACAACTCCGGCTACTTTAGGAAGCGTTTTCACTTGAATTTGCTTTCAAATATTAGGAATTAGGTTTATACAGCTCAAAACTTGTGTAGAAAGACTGTAAGTGAGGACTATACTCTTTATGTTTATAATTGGAGGCCGAATTTCTCTGCCGTTTTCTGTGTGAATAAGTTACAATGCTGAAGATTGGACTATATAGTTGTAGGAACTCTCACTAATTGTGGTAAAACTCTTCAAATACGCAATTATAGTTTCCAGAAATGATTAAAAACTTGAAAGAAACACTTGAAATAAAAGGAAATAGATTCATACTACATTTTCTGCCATTTTCATTCATGGAGATTACCAGTGGAAAGCTTGGAAATGACCAGAAACCTGATAATATTTACAACTCCGGTTACTTTAGGGAGCGTTTTCAGTACAATTTGCTTTCAAATATTAGGAATTAGGTTTATACAGCTCAAAACTTGTGTAGAAAGACTGTAAGTGAGGACTATACTGTTTATGTTTATAATTGGAGGCCGAATTTCTCTCGCGTTTTCTGTGTGAATCAGTTAATATGCTGACGATTCCAGTATATAGTTGTAGGAACACTCTCTAATTCTGGACAAACTCTTCAAATACACAATTACAGTTTCCGGAAATGAATAAAAACTTGTAAGAAACAATTGAAATAAAAGGAAATAGGTTCTTACTACATTTCCTGCCATTTTCAATCACGGAGGTTACCAGTGGAAATTTCGGAAATGACCAGAAAACTGATAATATTTACATCTCCAGCGACATTAGGAAGCGTTTTCACTTAAATTTGCTTTCAAATATTAGGAATTAGGTTTATACAGCTCAAAACTTGTGTAGAAAGACTGTAAGTGAGGACTATACTGTTTTTGTTTATAATTGGAGGCCGAATTTCTCTGTCGTTTTCTGTGTGAATAAGTTACAATGCTGTCTATTCAAGTTTATAGTTGTAGGAACTCTCACTAATTGTGGTAAAACTCTTCAAATAAGCAATTATAGTTTTCAGAAACGATTAAAAACTTGTAAGAAACACTTGAAATAAAAGGAAATAGATTCATACTACATTTTCTGCCATTTTCATTCATGGAGATTACCAGTGGAAAGCTTGGAAATGACCAGAAAACTGATAATATTTACAACTCCGGTTACTTTAGGGAGCGTTTTCAGTACAATTTGCTTTCAAATGTTAGGAATTCAGGGTTATACACCTCAAAATTTGTTTAGAAACACTGTAAGTAAGGACGATACTGTTTATGTTTATAATTGGAGGCCGAATTTCTCTCGCGTTTTCTGTGTGAATCAGTTACAATGCTGAAGATTGGACTATATAGTTGTAGGAACTCTCACTAATTGTGGTAAAACTCTTCAAATACGCAATTATAGTTTCCAGAAATGATTAAAAACTTGAAAGAAACACTTGAAATAAAAGGAAATAGATTCATACTACATTTTCTGCCATTTTCATTCATGGAGATTACCAGTGGAAAGCTTGGAAATGACCAGAAACCTGATAATATTTACAACTCCGGTTACTTTAGGGAGCGTTTTCAGTACAATTTGCTTTCAAATATTAGGAATTAGGTTTATACAGCTCAAAACTTGTGTAGAAAGACTGTAAGTGAGGACTATACTGTTTATGTTTATAATTGGAGGCCGAATTTCTCTCGCGTTTTCTGTGTGAATCAGTTAATATGCTGACGATTCCAGTATATAGTTGTAGGAACACTCTCTAATTCTGGACAAACTCTTCAAATACACAATTACAGTTTCCGGAAATGAATAAAAACTTGTAAGAAACAATTGAAATAAAAGGAAATAGGTTCTTACTACATTTCCTGCCATTTTCAATCACGGAGGTTACCAGTGGAAATTTCGGAAATGACCAGAAAACTGATAATATTTACAACTCCAGCGACATTAGGAAGCGTTTTCACTTAAATTTGCTTTCAAATATTAGGAATTAGGTTTATACAGCTCAAAACTTGTGTAGAAAGACTGTAAGTGAGGACTATACTGTTTTTGTTTATAATTGGAGGCCGAATTTCTCTGTCGTTTTCTGTGTGAATAAGTTACAATGCTGTCTATTCAAGTTTATAGTTGTAGGAACTCTCACTAATTGTGGTAATACTCTTCAAATAAGCAATTATAGTTTTCAGAAACGATTAAAAACTTGTAAGAAACACTTGAAATAAAAGGAAATAGAATCATACTACATTTTCTGCCATTTTCATTCATGGAGATTACCAGTGGAAAGCTTGGAAATGACCAGAAAACTGATAATATTTACAACTCCGGTTACTTTAGGGAGCGTTTTCAGTACAATTTGCTTTCAAATGTTAGGAATTCAGGGTTATACAGCTCAAAATTTGTTTAGAAACACTGTAAGTAAGGACGATACTGTTTATGTTTATAATTGGAGGCCGAATTTCTCTCGCGTTTTCTGTGTGAATCAGTTAAAATTCTGACGATTCCAGTATATAGTTGTAGGAACACTCTCTAATTCTGGACAAACTCTTCAAATACACAATTATAGTTTCTGGAAATGTTTAAAAACTTGTAAGAAACACTTGAAATAAAAGGAAATAGGTCCTTACTACATTTCCTGCCATTTTCAATCACGGAGGTTACCAGTGGAAAGTTCGGAAGTGACCAGAAAACTGATAATATTTACAACTCCGGCTACTTTAGGAAGCGTTTTCACTTGAATTTGCTTTCAAATATTAGGAATTAAGTTTATACAGCTCAAAACTTGTGTAGAAAGACTGGAAGTGAGGACTATACTGTTTATGTTTATAATTGGAGGCCGAATTTCTCTGGCGTTTTCTGTGTGAATAAGTTAAAATGCTGACGATTGGACTTTATAGTTGTAGGAACTCTCACTAATTGTGGTAAAACTCTTCAAATACGCAATTATAGTTTCCAGAAATGATTAAAAACTTGTAAGAAACACTTGAAATAAAAGGAAATAGATTCATACTACATTTTCTGCCATTTTCATTCATGGAGATTACCAGTGGAAAGCTTGGAAATGACCAGAAACCTGATAATATTTACAACTCCGGTTACTTTAGGGAGCGTTTTCAGTACAATTTGCTTTCAAATGTTAGGAATTCAGGGTTATACAGCTCAAAATTTGTTTAGAAACACTGTAAGTAAGGACGATACTGTTTATGTTTATAATTGGAGGCCGAATTTCTCTCCCGTTTTCTGTGTGAATCAGTTAATATGCTGACGATTCCAGTATATAGTTGTAGGAACACTCTCTAATTCTGGACAAACTCTTCAAATACACAATTATAGTTTCTGGAAATGTTTAAAAACTTGTAAGAAACACTTGAAATAAAAGGAAATAGGTCCTTACTACATTTCCTGCCATTTTCAATCACGGAGGTTACCAGTGGAAAGTTCGGAAGTGACCAGAAAACTGATAATATTTACAACTCCGGCTACTTTAGGAAGCGTTTTCACTTGAATTTGCTTTCAAATATTAGGAATTAGGTTTATACAGCTCAAAACTTGTGTAGAAAGACTGTAAGTGAGGACTATACTCTTTATGTTTATAATTGGAGGCCGAATTTCTCTGCCGTTTTCTGTGTGAATAAGTTACAATGCTGAAGATTGGACTATATAGTTGTAGGAACTCTCACTAATTGTGGTAAAACTCTTCAAATACGCAATTATAGTTTCCAGAAATGATTAAAAACTTGAAAGAAACACTTGAAATAAAAGGAAATAGATTCATACTACATTTTCTGCCATTTTCATTCATGGAGATTACCAGTGGAAAGCTTGGAAATGACCAGAAACCTGATAATATTTACAACTCCGGTTACTTTAGGGAGCGTTTTCAGTACAATTTGCTTTCAAATATTAGGAATTAGGTTTATACAGCTCAAAACTTGTGTAGAAAGACTGTAAGTGAGGACTATACTGTTTATGTTTATAATTGGAGGCCGAATTTCTCTCGCGTTTTCTGTGTGAATCAGTTAATATGCTGACGATTCCAGTATATAGTTGTAGGAACACTCTCTAATTCTGGACAAACTCTTCAAATACACAATTACAGTTTCCGGAAATGAATAAAAACTTGTAAGAAACAATTGAAATAAAAGGAAATAGGTTCTTACTACATTTCCTGCCATTTTCAATCACGGAGGTTACCAGTGGAAATTTCGGAAATGACCAGAAAACTGATAATATTTACATCTCCAGCGACATTAGGAAGCGTTTTCACTTAAATTTGCTTTCAAATATTAGGAATTAGGTTTATACAGCTCAAAACTTGTGTAGAAAGACTGTAAGTGAGGACTATACTGTTTTTGTTTATAATTGGAGGCCGAATTTCTCTGTCGTTTTCTGTGTGAATAAGTTACAATGCTGTCTATTCAAGTTTATAGTTGTAGGAACTCTCACTAATTGTGGTAAAACTCTTCAAATAAGCAATTATAGTTTTCAGAAACGATTAAAAACTTGTAAGAAACACTTGAAATAAAAGGAAATAGATTCATACTACATTTTCTGCCATTTTCATTCATGGAGATTACCAGTGGAAAGCTTGGAAATGACCAGAAAACTGATAATATTTACAACTCCGGTTACTTTAGGGAGCGTTTTCAGTACAATTTGCTTTCAAATGTTAGGAATTCAGGGTTATACAGCTCAAAATTTGTTTAGAAACACTGTAAGTAAGGACGATACTGTTTATGTTTATAATTGGAGGCCGAATTTCTCTCGCGTTTTCTGTGTGAATCAGTTACAATGCTGAAGATTGGACTATATAGTTGTAGGAACTCTCACTAATTGTGGTAAAACTCTTCAAATACGCAATTATAGTTTCCAGAAATGATTAAAAACTTGAAAGAAACACTTGAAATAAAAGGAAATAGATTCATACTACATTTTCTGCCATTTTCATTCATGGAGATTACCAGTGGAAAGCTTGGAAATGACCAGAAACCTGATAATATTTACAACTCCGGTTACTTTAGGGAGCGTTTTCAGTACAATTTGCTTTCAAATATTAGGAATTAGGTTTATACAGCTCAAAACTTGTGTAGAAAGACTGTAAGTGAGGACTATACTGTTTATGTTTATAATTGGAGGCCGAATTTCTCTCGCGTTTTCTGTGTGAATCAGTTAATATGCTGACGATTCCAGTATATAGTTGTAGGAACACTCTCTAATTCTGGACAAACTCTTCAAATACACAATTACAGTTTCCGGAAATGAATAAAAACTTGTAAGAAACAATTGAAATAAAAGGAAATAGGTTCTTACTACATTTCCTGCCATTTTCAATCACGGAGGTTACCAGTGGAAATTTCGGAAATGACCAGAAAACTGATAATATTTACATCTCCAGCGACATTAGGAAGCGTTTTCACTTAAATTTGCTTTCAAATATTAGGAATTAGGTTTATACAGCTCAAAACTTGTGTAGAAAGACTGTAAGTGAGGACTATACTGTTTTTGTTTATAATTGGAGGCCGAATTTCTCTGTCGTTTTCTGTGTGAATAAGTTACAATGCTGTCTATTCAAGTTTATAGTTGTAGGAACTCTCACTAATTGTGGTAAAACTCTTCAAATAAGCAATTATAGTTTTCAGAAACGATTAAAAACTTTTAAGAAACACTTGAAATAAAAGGAAATAGATTCATACTACATTTTCTGCCATTTTCATTCATGGAGATTACCAGTGGAAAGCTTGGAAATGACCAGAAAACTGATAATATTTACAACTCCGGTTACTTTAGGGAGCGTTTTCAGTACAATTTGCTTTCAAATGTTAGGAATTCAGGGTTATACAGCTCAAAATTTGTTTAGAAACACTGTAAGTAAGGACGATACTGTTTATGTTTATAATTGGAGGCCGAATTTCTCTGGCGTTTTCTGTGTGAATAAGTTACAATGCTGACGATTGGACTATATAGTTGTAGGAACTCTCACTAATTGTGGTAAAACTCTTCAAATACGCAATTATAGTTTCCAGAAATGATTAAAAACTTGAAAGAAACACTTGAAATAAACGGAAATAGATTCATACTACATTTTCTGCCATTTTCATTCATGGAGATTACCAGTGGAAAGCTTGGAAATGACCAGAAACCTGATAATATTTACAACTCCGGTTACTTTAGGGAGCGTTTTCAGTACAATTTGCTTTCAAATGTTAGGAATTCAGGGTTATACAGCTCAAAATTTGTTTAGAAACACTGTAAGTAAGGACGATACTGTTTATGTTTATAATTGGAGGCCGAATTTCTCTCGCGTATTCTGTGTGAATCAGTTAAAATTCTGACGATTCCAGTATATAGTTGTAGGAACACTCTCTAATTCTGGACAAACTCTTCAAATACACAATTATAGTTTCTGGAAATGATTAAAAACTTGTAAGAAACACTTGAAATAAAAGGAAATAGGTCCTTACTACATTTCCTGCCATTTTCAATCACGGAGGTTACCAGTGGAAAGTTCGGAAGTGACCAAAAAACTGATAATATTTACAACTCCGGCTACTTTAGGAAGTGTTTTCACTTGAATTTGCTTTCAAATATTAGGAATTAGGTTTATACAGCTCAAAACTTGTGTAGAAAGACTGTAAGTGAGGACTATACTGTTTATGTTTATAATTGGAGGCCGAATTTCTCTGGCGTTTTCTGTGTGAATAAGTTACAATGCTGACGATTGGACTATATAGTTGTAGGAACTCTCACTAATTGTGGTAAAACTCTTCAAATACGCAATTATAGTTTCCAGAAATGATTAAAAACTTGAAAGAAACACTTGAAATAAAAGGAAATAGATTCATACTACATTTTCTGCCATTTTCATTCATGGAGATTACCAGTGGAAAGCTTGGAAATGACCAGAAACCTGATAATATTTACAACTCCGGTTACTTTAGGGAGCGTTTTCAGTACAATTTGCTTTCAAATGTTAGGAATTCAGGGTTATACAGCTCAAAATTTGTTTAGAAACACTGTAAGTAAGGACGATACTGTTTATGTTTATAATTGGAGGCCGAATTTCTCTCGCGTTTTCTGTGTGAATCAGTTAAAATTCTGACGATTCCAGTATATAGTTGTAGGAACACTCTCTAATTCTGGACAAACTCTTCAAATACACAATTATAGTTTCTGGAAATGATTAAAAACTTGTAAGAAACACTTAAAATAAAAGGAAATAGTTCCTTACTACATTTCCTGCCATTTTCAATCACGGAGGTTACCAGTGGAAAGTTCAGAAATGACCAGAAAACTGATAATATTTACAACTCCGGCTACTTTAGGAAGCGTTTTCACTTGAATTTGCTTTCAAATATTAGGAATTAGGTTTATACAGCTCAAAACTTGTGTAGAAAGACTGTAAGTGAGGACTATACTCTTTATGTTTATAATTGGAGGCCGAATTTCTCTGGCGTTTTCTGTGTGAATAAGTTACAATGCTGACGATTGGACTATATAGTTGTAGGAACTCTCACTAATTGTGGTAAAACTCTTCAAATACGCAATTATAGTTTCCAGAAATGATTAAAAACTTGAAAGAAACACTTGAAATAAAAGGAAATAGATTCATCCTACATTTTCTGCCATTTTCATTCATGGAGATTACCAGTGGAAAGCTTGGAAATGACCAGAAACCTGATAATATTTACAACTCCGGTTACTTTAGGGAGCGTTTTCTGTACAATTTGCTTTCAAATGTTAGGAATTCAGGGTTATACAGCTCAAAATTTGTTTAGAAACACTGTAAGTAAGGACGATACTGTTTATGTTTATAATTGGAGGCCGAATTTCTCTCGCGTTTTCTGTGTGAATCAGTTAATATGCTGACGATTCAAGTATATAGTTGTAGGAACACTCTCTAATTCTGGACAAACTCTTCAAATACACAATTATAGTTTCCGGAAATGAATAAAAACTTGTAAGAAACACTTGAAATAAAAGGAAATAGGTTCTTACTACATTTCCTGCCATTTTCAATCACGGAGGTTACCAGTGGAAATTTCGGAAATGACCAGAAAACTGATAATATTTACAACTCCAGCGACATTAGGAAGCGTTTTCACTTAAATTTGCTTTCAAATATTAGGAATTAGGTTTATACAGCTCAAAACTTGTGTAGAAAGACTGTAAGTGAGGACTATACTGTTTTTGTTTATAATTGGAGGCCGAATTTCTCTGTCGTTTTCTGTGTGAATAAGTTACAATGCTGTCTATTCAAGTTTATAGTTGTAGGAACTCTCACTAATTGTGGTAAAACTCTTCAAATAAGCAATTATAGTTTTCAGAAACGATTAAAAACTTGTAAGAAACACTTGAAATAAAAGGAAATAGAATCATACTACATTTTCTGCCATTTTCATTCATGGAGATTACCAGTGGAAAGCTTGGAAATGACCAGAAAACTGATAATATTTACAACTCCGGTTACTTTAGGGAGCGTTTTCAGTACAATTTGCTTTCAAATGTTAGGAATTCAGGGTTATACAGCTCAAAATTTGTTTAGAAACACTGTAAGTAAGGACGATACTGTTTATGTTTATAATTGGAGGCCGAATTTCTCTCGCGTTTTCTGTGTGAATCAGTTAAAATTCTGACGATTCCAGTATATAGTTGTAGGAACACTCTCTAATTCTGGACAAACTCTTCAAATACACAATTATAGTTTCTGGAAATGATTAAAAACTTGTAAGAAACACTTGAAATAAAAGGAAATAGGTCCTTACTACATTTCCTGCCATTTTCAATCACGGAGGTTACCAGTGGAAAGTTCGGAAGTGACCAGAAAACTGATAATATTTACAACTCCGGCTACTTTAGGAAGCGTTTTCACTTGAATTTGCTTTCAAATATTAGGAATTAAGTTTATACAGCTCAAAACTTCTGTAGAAAGACTGTAAGTGAGGACTATACTGTTTATGTTTATAATTGGAGGCCGAATTTCTCTGGCGTTTTCTGTGTGAATAAGTTACAATTCTGACGATTGGACTTTATAGTTGTAGGAACTCTCACTAATTGTGGTAAAACTCTTCAAATACGCAATTATAGTTTCCAGAAATGATTAAAAACTTGTAAGAAACACTTGAAATAAAAGGAAATAGATTCATACTACATTTTCTGCCATTTTCATTCATGGAGATTACCAGTGGAAAGCTTGGAAATGACCAGAAACCTGATAATATTTACAACTCCGGTTACTTTAGGGAGCGTTTTCAGTACAATTTGCTTTCAAATGTTAGGAATTCAGGGTTATACAGCTCAAAATTTGTTTAGAAACACTGTAAGTAAGGACTATACTGTTTATGTTTATAATTGGAGGCCGAATTTCTCTCGCGTTTTCTGTGTGAATCAGTTAAAATTCTGACGATTCCAGTATATAGTTGTAGGAACACTCTCTAATTCTGGACAAACTCTTCAAATACACAATTATAGTTTCTGGAAATGATTAAAAACTTGTAAGAAACACTTAAAATAAAAGGAAATAGGTCCTTACTACATTTCCTGCCATTTTCAATCACGGAGGTTACCAGTGGAAAGTTCGGAAGTGACCAGAAAACTGATAATATTTACAACTCCGGCTACTTTAGGAAGCGTTTTCACTTGAATTTGCTTTCAAATATTAGGAATTAGGTTTATACAGCTCAAAACTTGTGTAGAAAGACTGTAAGTGAGGACTATACTCTTTATGTTTATAATTGGAGGCCGAATTTCTCTGGCGTTTTCTGTGTGAATAAGTTACAATGCTGACGATTGGACTATATAGTTGTAGGAACTCTCACTAATTGTGGTAAAACTCTTCAAATACGCAATTATAGTTTCCAGAAATGATTAAAAACTTGAAAGAAACACTTGAAATAAAAGGAAATAGATTCATCCTACATTTTCTGCCATTTTCATTCATGGAGATTACCAGTGGAAAGCTTGGAAATGACCAGAAACCTGATAATATTTACAACTCCGGTTACTTTAGGGAGCGTTTTCTGTACAATTTGCTTTCAAATGTTAGGAATTCAGGGTTATACAGCTCAAAATTTGTTTAGAAACACTGTAAGTAAGGACGATACTGTTTATGTTTATAATTGGAGGCCGAATTTCTCTCGCGTTTTCTGTGTGAATCAGTTAAAATTCTGACGATTCCAGTATATAGTTGTAGGAACACTCTCTAATTCTGGACAAACTCTTCAAATACACAATTATAGTTTCTGGAAATGATTAAAAACTTGTAAGAAACACTTAAAATAAAAGGAAATAGTTCCTTACTACATTTCCTGCCATTTTCAATCACGGAGGTTACCAGTGGAAAGTTCGGAAATGACCAGAAAACTGATAATATTTACAACTCCGGCTACTTTAGGAAGCGTTTTCACTTGAATTTGCTTTCAAATATTAGGAATTAGGTTTATACAGCTCAAAACTTGTGTAGAAAGACTGTAAGTGAGGACTATACTCTTTATGTTTATAATTGGAGGCCGAATTTCTCTGGCGTTTTCTGTGTGAATAAGTTACAATGCTGACGATTGGACTATATAGTTGTAGGAACTCTCACTAATTGTGGTAAAACTCTTCAAATACGCAATTATAGTTTCCAGAAATGATTAAAAACTTGAAAGAAACACTTGAAATAAAAGGAAATAGATTCATCCTACATTTTCTGCCATTTTCATTCATGGAGATTACCAGTGGAAAGCTTGGAAATGACCAGAAACCTGATAATATTTACAACTCCGGTTACTTTAGGGAGCGTTTTCTGTACAATTTGCTTTCAAATGTTAGGAATTCAGGGTTATACAGCTCAAAATTTGTTTAGAAACACTGTAAGTAAGGACGATACTGTTTATGTTTATAATTGGAGGCCGAATTTCTCTCGCGTTTTCTGTGTGAATCAGTTAATATGCTGACGATTCAAGTATATAGTTGTAGGAACACTCTCTAATTCTGGACAAACTCTTCAAATACACAATTATAGTTTCCGGAAATGAATAAAAACTTGTAAGAAACACTTGAAATAAAAGGAAATAGGTTCTTACTACATTTCCTGCCATTTTCAATCACGGAGGTTACCAGTGGAAATTTCGGAAATGACCAGAAAACTGATAATATTTACAACTCCAGCGACATTAGGAAGCGTTTTCACTTAAATTTGCTTTCAAATATTAGGAATTAGGTTTATACAGCTCAAAACTTGTGTAGAAAGACTGTAAGTGAGGACTATACTGTTTTTGTTTATAATTGGAGGCCGAATTTCTCTGTCGTTTTCTGTGTGAATAAGTTACAATGCTGTCTATTCAAGTTTATAGTTGTAGGAACTCTCACTAATTGTGGTAAAACTCTTCAAATAAGCAATTATAGTTTTCAGAAACGATTAAAAACTTGTAAGAAACACTTGAAATAAAAGGAAATAGAATCATACTACATTTTCTGCCATTTTCATTCATGGAGATTACCAGTGGAAAGCTTGGAAATGACCAGAAAACTGATAATATTTACAACTCCGGTTACTTTAGGGAGCGTTTTCAGTACAATTTGCTTTCAAATGTTAGGAATTCAGGGTTATACAGCTCAAAATTTGTTTAGAAACACTGTAAGTAAGGACGATACTGTTTATGTTTATAATTGGAGGCCGAATTTCTCTCGCGTTTTCTGTGTGAATCAGTTAAAATTCTGACGATTCCAGTATATAGTTGTAGGAACACTCTCTAATTCTGGACAAACTCTTCAAATACACAATTATAGTTTCTGGAAATGATTAAAAACTTGTAAGAAACACTTGAAATAAAAGGAAATAGGTCCTTACTACATTTCCTGCCATTTTCAATCACGGAGGTTACCAGTGGAAAGTTCGGAAGTGACCAGAAAACTGATAATATTTACAACTCCGGCTACTTTAGGAAGCGTTTTCACTTGAATTTGCTTTCAAATATTAGGAATTAAGTTTATACAGCTCAAAACTTCTGTAGAAAGACTGTAAGTGAGGACTATACTGTTTATGTTTATAATTGGAGGCCGAATTTCTCTGGCGTTTTCTGTGTGAATAAGTTACAATTCTGACGATTGGACTTTATAGTTGTAGGAACTCTCACTAATTGTGGTAAAACTCTTCAAATACGCAATTATAGTTTCCAGAAATGATTAAAAACTTGTAAGAAACACTTGAAATAAAAGGAAATAGATTCATACTACATTTTCTGCCATTTTCATTCATGGAGATTACCAGTGGAAAGCTTGGAAATGACCAGAAACCTGATAATATTTACAACTCCGGTTACTTTAGGGAGCGTTTTCAGTACAATTTGCTTTCAAATGTTAGGAATTCAGGGTTATACAGCTCAAAATTTGTTTAGAAACACTGTAAGTAAGGACTATACTGTTTATGTTTATAATTGGAGGCCGAATTTCTCTCGCGTTTTCTGTGTGAATCAGTTAAAATTCTGACGATTCCAGTATATAGTTGTAGGAACACTCTCTAATTCTGGACAAACTCTTCAAATACACAATTATAGTTTCTGGAAATGATTAAAAACTTGTAAGAAACACTTAAAATAAAAGGAAATAGGTCCTTACTACATTTCCTGCCATTTTCAATCACGGAGGTTACCAGTGGAAAGTTCGGAAGTGACCAGAAAACTGATAATATTTACAACTCCGGCTACTTTAGGAAGCGTTTTCACTTGAATTTGCTTTCAAATATTAGGAATTAGGTTTATACAGCTCAAAACTTGTGTAGAAAGACTGTAAGTGAGGACTATACTCTTTATGTTTATAATTGGAGGCCGAATTTCTCTGGCGTTTTCTGTGTGAATAAGTTACAATGCTGACGATTGGACTATATAGTTGTAGGAACTCTCACTAATTGTGGTAAAACTCTTCAAATACGCAATTATAGTTTCCAGAAATGATTAAAAACTTGAAAGAAACACTTGAAATAAAAGGAAATAGATTCATCCTACATTTTCTGCCATTTTCATTCATGGAGATTACCAGTGGAAAGCTTGGAAATGACCAGAAACCTGATAATATTTACAACTCCGGTTACTTTAGGGAGCGTTTTCTGTACAATTTGCTTTCAAATGTTAGGAATTCAGGGTTATACAGCTCAAAATTTGTTTAGAAACACTGTAAGTAAGGACGATACTGTTTATGTTTATAATTGGAGGCCGAATTTCTCTCGCGTTTTCTGTGTGAATCAGTTAAAATTCTGACGATTCCAGTATATAGTTGTAGGAACACTCTCTAATTCTGGACAAACTCTTCAAATACACAATTATAGTTTCTGGAAATGATTAAAAACTTGTAAGAAACACTTAAAATAAAAGGAAATAGGTCCTTACTACATTTCCTGCCATTTTCAATCACGGAGGTTACCAGTGGAAAGTTCGGAAGTGACCAGAAAACTGATAATATTTACAACTCCGGCTACTTTAGGAAGCGTTTTCACTTGAATTTGCTTTCAAATATTAGGAATTAGGTTTATACAGCTCAAAACTTGTGTAGAAAGACTGTAAGTGAGGACTATACTCTTTATGTTTATAATTGGAGGCCGAATTTCTCTGGCGTTTTCTGTGTGAATAAGTTACAATGCTGACGATTGGACTATATAGTTGTAGGAACTCTCACTAATTGTGGTAAAACTCTTCAAATACGCAATTATAGTTTCCAGAAATGATTAAAAACTTGAAAGAAACACTTGAAATAAAAGGAAATAGATTCATCCTACATTTTCTGCCATTTTCATTCATGGAGATTACCAGTGGAAAGCTTGGAAATGACCAGAAACCTGATAATATTTACAACTCCGGTTACTTTAGGGAGCGTTTTCTGTACAATTTGCTTTCAAATGTTAGGAATTCAGGGTTATACAGCTCAAAATTTGTTTAGAAACACTGTAAGTAAGGACGATACTGTTTATGTTTATAATTGGAGGCCGAATTTCTCTCGCGTTTTCTGTGTGAATCAGTTAAAATTCTGACGATTCCAGTATATAGTTGTAGGAACACTCTCTAATTCTGGACAAACTCTTCAAATACACAATTATAGTTTCTGGAAATGATTAAAAACTTGTAAGAAACACTTAAAATAAAAGGAAATAGTTCCTTACTACATTTCCTGCCATTTTCAATCACGGAGGTTACCAGTGGAAAGTTCGGAAATGACCAGAAAACTGATAATATTTACAACTCCGGCTACTTTAGGAAGCGTTTTCACTTGAATTTGCTTTCAAATATTAGGAATTAGGTTTATACAGCTCAAAACTTGTGTAGAAAGACTGTAAGTGAGGACTATACTCTTTATGTTTATAATTGGAGGCCGAATTTCTCTGGCGTTTTCTGTGTGAATAAGTTACAATGCTGACGATTGGACTATATAGTTGTAGGAACTCTCACTAATTGTGGTAAAACTCTTCAAATACGCAATTATAGTTTCCAGAAATGATTAAAAACTTGAAAGAAACACTTGAAATAAAAGGAAATAGATTCATCCTACATTTTCTGCCATTTTCATTCATGGAGATTACCAGTGGAAAGCTTGGAAATGACCAGAAACCTGATAATATTTACAACTCCGGTTACTTTAGGGAGCGTTTTCTGTACAATTTGCTTTCAAATGTTAGGAATTCAGGGTTATACAGCTCAAAATTTGTTTAGAAACACTGTAAGTAAGGACGATACTGTTTATGTTTATAATTGGAGGCCGAATTTCTCTCGCGTTTTCTGTGTGAATCAGTTAATATGCTGACGATTCAAGTATATAGTTGTAGGAACACTCTCTAATTCTGGACAAACTCTTCAAATACACAATTATAGTTTCCGGAAATGAATAAAAACTTGTAAGAAACACTTGAAATAAAAGGAAATAGGTTCTTACTACATTTCCTGCCATTTTCAATCACGGAGGTTACCAGTGGAAATTTCGGAAATGACCAGAAAACTGATAATATTTACAACTCCAGCGACATTAGGAAGCGTTTTCACTTAAATTTGCTTTCAAATATTAGGAATTAGGTTTATACAGCTCAAAACTTGTGTAGAAAGACTGTAAGTGAGGACTATACTGTTTTTGTTTATAATTGGAGGCCGAATTTCTCTGTCGTTTTCTGTGTGAATAAGTTACAATGCTGTCTATTCAAGTTTATAGTTGTAGGAACTCTCACTAATTGTGGTAAAACTCTTCAAATAAGCAATTATAGTTTTCAGAAACGATTAAAAACTTGTAAGAAACACTTGAAATAAAAGGAAATAGAATCATACTACATTTTCTGCCATTTTCATTCATGGAGATTACCAGTGGAAAGCTTGGAAATGACCAGAAAACTGATAATATTTACAACTCCGGTTACTTTAGGGAGCGTTTTCAGTACAATTTGCTTTCAAATGTTAGGAATTCAGGGTTATACAGCTCAAAATTTGTTTAGAAACACTGTAAGTAAGGACGATACTGTTTATGTTTATAATTGGAGGCCGAATTTCTCTCGCGTTTTCTGTGTGAATCAGTTAAAATTCTGACGATTCCAGTATATAGTTGTAGGAACACTCTCTAATTCTGGACAAACTCTTCAAATACACAATTATAGTTTCTGGAAATGATTAAAAACTTGTAAGAAACACTTGAAATAAAAGGAAATAGGTCCTTACTACATTTCCTGCCATTTTCAATCACGGAGGTTACCAGTGGAAAGTTCGGAAGTGACCAGAAAACTGATAATATTTACAACTCCGGCTACTTTAGGAAGCGTTTTCACTTGAATTTGCTTTCAAATATTAGGAATTAAGTTTATACAGCTCAAAACTTCTGTAGAAAGACTGTAAGTGAGGACTATACTGTTTATGTTTATAATTGGAGGCCGAATTTCTCTGGCGTTTTCTGTGTGAATAAGTTACAATTCTGACGATTGGACTTTATAGTTGTAGGAACTCTCACTAATTGTGGTAAAACTCTTCAAATACGCAATTATAGTTTCCAGAAATGATTAAAAACTTGTAAGAAACACTTGAAATAAAAGGAAATAGATTCATACTACATTTTCTGCCATTTTCATTCATGGAGATTACCAGTGGAAAGCTTGGAAATGACCAGAAACCTGATAATATTTACAACTCCGGTTACTTTAGGGAGCGTTTTCAGTACAATTTGCTTTCAAATGTTAGGAATTCAGGGTTATACAGCTCAAAATTTGTTTAGAAACACTGTAAGTAAGGACTATACTGTTTATGTTTATAATTGGAGGCCGAATTTCTCTCGCGTTTTCTGTGTGAATCAGTTAAAATTCTGACGATTCCAGTATATAGTTGTAGGAACACTCTCTAATTCTGGACAAACTCTTCAAATACACAATTATAGTTTCTGGAAATGATTAAAAACTTGTAAGAAACACTTAAAATAAAAGGAAATAGGTCCTTACTACATTTCCTGCCATTTTCAATCACGGAGGTTACCAGTGGAAAGTTCGGAAGTGACCAGAAAACTGATAATATTTACAACTCCGGCTACTTTAGGAAGCGTTTTCACTTGAATTTGCTTTCAAATATTAGGAATTAGGTTTATACAGCTCAAAACTTGTGTAGAAAGACTGTAAGTGAGGACTATACTCTTTATGTTTATAATTGGAGGCCGAATTTCTCTGGCGTTTTCTGTGTGAATAAGTTACAATGCTGACGATTGGACTATATAGTTGTAGGAACTCTCACTAATTGTGGTAAAACTCTTCAAATACGCAATTATAGTTTCCAGAAATGATTAAAAACTTGAAAGAAACACTTGAAATAAAAGGAAATAGATTCATCCTACATTTTCTGCCATTTTCATTCATGGAGATTACCAGTGGAAAGCTTGGAAATGACCAGAAACCTGATAATATTTACAACTCCGGTTACTTTAGGGAGCGTTTTCTGTACAATTTGCTTTCAAATGTTAGGAATTCAGGGTTATACAGCTCAAAATTTGTTTAGAAACACTGTAAGTAAGGACGATACTGTTTATGTTTATAATTGGAGGCCGAATTTCTCTCGCGTTTTCTGTGTGAATCAGTTAAAATTCTGACGATTCCAGTATATAGTTGTAGGAACACTCTCTAATTCTGGACAAACTCTTCAAATACACAATTATAGTTTCTGGAAATGATTAAAAACTTGTAAGAAACACTTAAAATAAAAGGAAATAGTTCCTTACTACATTTCCTGCCATTTTCAATCACGGAGGTTACCAGTGGAAAGTTCGGAAATGACCAGAAAACTGATAATATTTACAACTCCGGCTACTTTAGGAAGCGTTTTCACTTGAATTTGCTTTCAAATATTAGGAATTAGGTTTATACAGCTCAAAACTTGTGTAGAAAGACTGTAAGTGAGGACTATACTCTTTATGTTTATAATTGGAGGCCGAATTTCTCTGGCGTTTTCTGTGTGAATAAGTTACAATGCTGACGATTGGACTATATAGTTGTAGGAACTCTCACTAATTGTGGTAAAACTCTTCAAATACGCAATTATAGTTTCCAGAAATGATTAAAAACTTGAAAGAAACACTTGAAATAAAAGGAAATAGATTCATCCTACATTTTCTGCCATTTTCATTCATGGAGATTACCAGTGGAAAGCTTGGAAATGACCAGAAACCTGATAATATTTACAACTCCGGTTACTTTAGGGAGCGTTTTCTGTACAATTTGCTTTCAAATGTTAGGAATTCAGGGTTATACAGCTCAAAATTTGTTTAGAAACACTGTAAGTAAGGACGATACTGTTTATGTTTATAATTGGAGGCCGAATTTCTCTCGCGTTTTCTGTGTGAATCAGTTAATATGCTGACGATTCAAGTATATAGTTGTAGGAACACTCTCTAATTCTGGACAAACTCTTCAAATACACAATTATAGTTTCCGGAAATGAATAAAAACTTGTAAGAAACACTTGAAATAAAAGGAAATAGGTTCTTACTACATTTCCTGCCATTTTCAATCACGGAGGTTACCAGTGGAAATTTCGGAAATGACCAGAAAACTGATAATATTTACAACTCCAGCGACATTAGGAAGCGTTTTCACTTAAATTTGCTTTCAAATATTAGGAATTAGGTTTATACAGCTCAAAACTTGTGTAGAAAGACTGTAAGTGAGGACTATACTGTTTTTGTTTATAATTGGAGGCCGAATTTCTCTGTCGTTTTCTGTGTGAATAAGTTACAATGCTGTCTATTCAAGTTTATAGTTGTAGGAACTCTCACTAATTGTGGTAAAACTCTTCAAATAAGCAATTATAGTTTTCAGAAACGATTAAAAACTTGTAAGAAACACTTGAAATAAAAGGAAATAGAATCATACTACATTTTCTGCCATTTTCATTCATGGAGATTACCAGTGGAAAGCTTGGAAATGACCAGAAAACTGATAATATTTACAACTCCGGTTACTTTAGGGAGCGTTTTCAGTACAATTTGCTTTCAAATGTTAGGAATTCAGGGTTATACAGCTCAAAATTTGTTTAGAAACACTGTAAGTAAGGACGATACTGTTTATGTTTATAATTGGAGGCCGAATTTCTCTCGCGTTTTCTGTGTGAATCAGTTAAAATTCTGACGATTCCAGTATATAGTTGTAGGAACACTCTCTAATTCTGGACAAACTCTTCAAATACACAATTATCGTTTCTGGAAATGATTAAAAACTTGTAAGAAACACTTGAAATAAAAGGAAATAGGTCCTTACTACATTTCCTGCCATTTTCAATCACGGAGGTTACCAGTGGAAAGTTCGGAAGTGACCAGAAAACTGATAATATTTACAACTCCGGCTACTTTAGGAAGCGTTTTCACTTGAATTTGCTTTCAAATATTAGGAATTAAGTTTATACAGCTCAAAACTTCTGTAGAAAGACTGTAAGTGAGGACTATACTGTTTATGTTTATAATTGGAGGCCGAATTTCTCTGGCGTTTTCTGTGTGAATAAGTTACAATGCTGACGATTGGACTTTATAGTTGTAGGAACTCTCACTAATTGTGGTAAAACTCTTCAAATACGCAATTATAGTTTCCAGAAATGATTAAAAACTTGAAAGAAACACTTGAAATAAAAGGAAATAGATTCATACTACATTTTCTGCCATTTTCATTCATGGAGATTACCAGTGGAAAGCTTGGAAATGACCAGAAACCTGATAATATTTACAACTCCGGTTACTTTAGGGAGCGTTTTCAGTACAATTTGCTTTCAAATGTTAGGAATTCAGGGTTATACAGCTCAAAATTTGTTTAGAAACACTGTAAGTAAGGACGATACTGTTTATGTTTATAATTGGAGGCCGAATTTCTCTCGCGTTTTCTGTGTGAATCAGTTAAAATTCTGACGATTCCAGTATATAGTTGTAGGAACACTCTCTAATTCTGGACAAACTCTTCAAATACACAATTATAGTTTCTGGAAATGATTAAAAACTTGTAAGAAACACTTAAAATAAAAGGAAATAGTTCCTTACTACATTTCCTGCCATTTTCAATCACGGAGGTTACCAGTGGAAAGTTCAGAAATGACCAGAAAACTGATAATATTTACAACTCCGGCTACTTTAGGAAGCGTTTTCACTTGAATTTGCTTTCAAATATTAGGAATTAGGTTTATACAGCTCAAAACTTGTGTAGAAAGACTGTAAGTGAGGACTATACTCTTTATGTTTATAATTGGAGGCCGAATTTCTCTGGCGTTTTCTGTGTGAATAAGTTACAATGCTGACGATTGGACTATATAGTTGTAGGAACTCTCACTAATTGTGGTAAAACTCTTCAAATACGCAATTATAGTTTCCAGAAATGATTAAAAACTTGAAAGAAACACTTGAAATAAAAGGAAATAGATTCATCCTACATTTTCTGCCATTTTCATTCATGGAGATTACCAGTGGAAAGCTTGGAAATGACCAGAAACCTGATAATATTTACAACTCCGGTTACTTTAGGGAGCGTTTTCTGTACAATTTGCTTTCAAATGTTAGGAATTCAGGGTTATACAGCTCAAAATTTGTTTAGAAACACTGTAAGTAAGGACGATACTGTTTATGTTTATAATTGGAGGCCGAATTTCTCTCGCGTTTTCTGTGTGAATCAGTTAATATGCTGACGATTCAAGTATATAGTTGTAGGAACACTCTCTAATTCTGGACAAACTCTTCAAATACACAATTATAGTTTCCGGAAATGAATAAAAACTTGTAAGAAACACTTGAAATAAAAGGAAATAGGTTCTTACTACATTTCCTGCCATTTTCAATCACGGAGGTTACCAGTGGAAATTTCGGAAATGACCAGAAAACTGATAATATTTACAACTCCAGCGACATTAGGAAGCGTTTTCACTTAAATTTGCTTTCAAATATTAGGAATTAGGTTTATACAGCTCAAAACTTGTGTAGAAAGACTGTAAGTGAGGACTATACTGTTTTTGTTTATAATTGGAGGCCGAATTTCTCTGTCGTTTTCTGTGTGAATAAGTTACAATGCTGTCTATTCAAGTTTATAGTTGTAGGAACTCTCACTAATTGTGGTAAAACTCTTCAAATAAGCAATTATAGTTTTCAGAAACGATTAAAAACTTGTAAGAAACACTTGAAATAAAAGGAAATAGAATCATACTACATTTTCTGCCATTTTCATTCATGGAGATTACCAGTGGAAAGCTTGGAAATGACCAGAAAACTGATAATATTTACAACTCCGGTTACTTTAGGGAGCGTTTTCAGTACAATTTGCTTTCAAATGTTAGGAATTCAGGGTTATACAGCTCAAAATTTGTTTAGAAACACTGTAAGTAAGGACGATACTGTTTATGTTTATAATTGGAGGCCGAATTTCTCTCGCGTTTTCTGTGTGAATCAGTTAAAATTCTGACGATTCCAGTATATAGTTGTAGGAACACTCTCTAATTCTGGACAAACTCTTCAAATACACAATTATAGTTTCTGGAAATGATTAAAAACTTGTAAGAAACACTTGAAATAAAAGGAAATAGGTCCTTACTACATTTCCTGCCATTTTCAATCACGGAGGTTACCAGTGGAAAGTTCGGAAGTGACCAGAAAACTGATAATATTTACAACTCCGGCTACTTTAGGAAGCGGTTTCACTTGAATTTGCTTTCATATATTAGGAATTAAGTTTATACAGCTCAAAACTTCTGTAGAAAGACTGTAAGTGAGGACTATACTGTTTATGTTTATAATTGGAGGCCGAATTTCTCTGGCGTTTTCTGTGTGAATAAGTTACAATTCTGACGATTGGACTTTATAGTTGTAGGAACTCTCACTAATTGTGGTAAAACTCTTCAAATACGCAATTATAGTTTCCAGAAATGATTAAAAACTTGTAAGAAACACTTGAAATAAAAGGAAATAGATTCATACTACATTTTCTGCCATTTTCATTCATGGAGATTACCAGTGGAAAGCTTGGAAATGACCAGAAACCTGATAATATTTACAACTCCGGTTACTTTAGGGAGCGTTTTCAGTACAATTTGCTTTCAAATGTTAGGAATTCAGGGTTATACAGCTCAAAATTTGTTTAGAAACACTGTAAGTAAGGACGATACTGTTTATGTTTATAATTGGAGGCCGAATTTCTCTCGCGTTTTCTGTGTGAATCAGTTAAAATTCTGACGATTCCAGTATATAGTTGTAGGAACACTCTCTAATTCTGGACAAACTCTTCAAATACACAATTATAGTTTCTGGAAATGATTAAAAACTTGTAAGAAACACTTAAAATAAAAGGAAATAGGTCCTTACTACATTTCCTGCCATTTTCAATCACGGAGGTTACCAGTGGAAAGTTCGGAAGTGACCAGAAAACTGATAATATTTACAACTCCGGCTACTTTAGGAAGCGTTTTCACTTGAATTTGCTTTCAAATATTAGGAATTAGGTTTATACAGCTCAAAACTTGTGTAGAAAGACTGTAAGTGAGGACTATACTCTTTATGTTTATAATTGGAGGCCGAATTTCTCTGGCGTTTTCTGTGTGAATAAGTTACAATGCTGACGATTGGACTATATAGTTGTAGGAACTCTCACTAATTGTGGTAAAACTCTTCAAATACGCAATTATAGTTTCCAGAAATGATTAAAAACTTGAAAGAAACACTTGAAATAAAAGGAAATAGATTCATCCTACATTTTCTGCCATTTTCATTCATGGAGATTACCAGTGGAAAGCTTGGAAATGACCAGAAACCTGATAATATTTACAACTCCGGTTACTTTAGGGAGCGTTTTCTGTACAATTTGCTTTCAAATGTTAGGAATTCAGGGTTATACAGCTCAAAATTTGTTTAGAAACACTGTAAGTAAGGACGATACTGTTTATGTTTATAATTGGAGGCCGAATTTCTCTCGCGTTTTCTGTGTGAATCAGTTAAAATTCTGACGATTCCAGTATATAGTTGTAGGAACACTCTCTAATTCTGGACAAACTCTTCAAATACACAATTATAGTTTCTGGAAATGATTAAAAACTTGTAAGAAACACTTAAAATAAAAGGAAATAGTTCCTTACTACATTTCCTGCCATTTTCAATCACGGAGGTTACCAGTGGAAAGTTCGGAAATGACCAGAAAACTGATAATATTTACAACTCCGGCTACTTTAGGAAGCGTTTTCACTTGAATTTGCTTTCAAATATTAGGAATTAGGTTTATACAGCTCAAAACTTGTGTAGAAAGACTGTAAGTGAGGACTATACTCTTTATGTTTATAATTGGAGGCCGAATTTCTCTGGCGTTTTCTGTGTGAATAAGTTACAATGCTGACGATTGGACTATATAGTTGTAGGAACTCTCACTAATTGTGGTAAAACTCTTCAAATACGCAATTATAGTTTCCAGAAATGATTAAAAACTTGAAAGAAACACTTGAAATAAAAGGAAATAGATTCATCCTACATTTTCTGCCATTTTCATTCATGGAGATTACCAGTGGAAAGCTTGGAAATGACCAGAAACCTGATAATATTTACAACTCCGGTTACTTTAGGGAGCGTTTTCTGTACAATTTGCTTTCAAATGTTAGGAATTCAGGGTTATACAGCTCAAAATTTGTTTAGAAACACTGTAAGTAAGGACGATACTGTTTATGTTTATAATTGGAGGCCGAATTTCTCTCGCGTTTTCTGTGTGAATCAGTTAATATGCTGACGATTCAAGTATATAGTTGTAGGAACACTCTCTAATTCTGGACAAACTCTTCAAATACACAATTATAGTTTCCGGAAATGAATAAAAACTTGTAAGAAACACTTGAAATAAAAGGAAATAGGTTCTTACTACATTTCCTGCCATTTTCAATCACGGAGGTTACCAGTGGAAATTTCGGAAATGACCAGAAAACTGATAATATTTACAACTCCAGCGACATTAGGAAGCGTTTTCACTTAAATTTGCTTTCAAATATTAGGAATTAGGTTTATACAGCTCAAAACTTGTGTAGAAAGACTGTAAGTGAGGACTATACTGTTTTTGTTTATAATTGGAGGCCGAATTTCTCTGTCGTTTTCTGTGTGAATAAGTTACAATGCTGTCTATTCAAGTTTATAGTTGTAGGAACTCTCACTAATTGTGGTAAAACTCTTCAAATAAGCAATTATAGTTTTCAGAAACGATTAAAAACTTGTAAGAAACACTTGAAATAAAAGGAAATAGAATCATACTACATTTTCTGCCATTTTCATTCATGGAGATTACCAGTGGAAAGCTTGGAAATGACCAGAAAACTGATAATATTTACAACTCCGGTTACTTTAGGGAGCGTTTTCAGTACAATTTGCTTTCAAATGTTAGGAATTCAGGGTTATACAGCTCAAAATTTGTTTAGAAACACTGTAAGTAAGGACGATACTGTTTATGTTTATAATTGGAGGCCGAATTTCTCTCGCGTTTTCTGTGTGAATCAGTTAAAATTCTGACGATTCCAGTATATAGTTGTAGGAACACTCTCTAATTCTGGACAAACTCTTCAAATACACAATTATCGTTTCTGGAAATGATTAAAAACTTGTAAGAAACACTTGAAATAAAAGGAAATAGGTCCTTACTACATTTCCTGCCATTTTCAATCACGGAGGTTACCAGTGGAAAGTTCGGAAGTGACCAGAAAACTGATAATATTTACAACTCCGGCTACTTTAGGAAGCGTTTTCACTTGAATTTGCTTTCAAATATTAGGAATTAAGTTTATACAGCTCAAAACTTCTGTAGAAAGACTGTAAGTGAGGACTATACTGTTTATGTTTATAATTGGAGGCCGAATTTCTCTGGCGTTTTCTGTGTGAATAAGTTACAATGCTGACGATTGGACTTTATAGTTGTAGGAACTCTCACTAATTGTGGTAAAACTCTTCAAATACGCAATTATAGTTTCCAGAAATGATTAAAAACTTGAAAGAAACACTTGAAATAAAAGGAAATAGATTCATCCTACATTTTCTGCCATTTTCATTCATGGAGATTACCAGTGGAAAGCTTGGAAATGACCAGAAACCTGATAATATTTACAACTCCGGTTACTTTAGGGAGCGTTTTCTGTACAATTTGCTTTCAAATGTTAGGAATTCAGGGTTATACAGCTCAAAATTTGTTTAGAAACACTGTAAGTAAGGACGATACTGTTTATGTTTATAATTGGAGGCCGAATTTCTCTCGCGTTTTCTGTGTGAATCAGTTAATATGCTGACGATTCAAGTATATAGTTGTAGGAACACTCTCTAATTCTGGACAAACTCTTCAAATACACAATTATAGTTTCCGGAAATGAATAAAAACTTGTAAGAAACACTTGAAATAAAAGGAAATAGGTTCTTACTACATTTCCTGCCATTTTCAATCACGGAGGTTACCAGTGGAAATTTCGGAAATGACCAGAAAACTGATAATATTTACAACTCCAGCGACATTAGGAAGCGTTTTCACTTAAATTTGCTTTCAAATATTAGGAATTAGGTTTATACAGCTCAAAACTTGTGTAGAAAGACTGTAAGTGAGGACTATACTGTTTTTGTTTATAATTGGAGGCCGAATTTCTCTGTCGTTTTCTGTGTGAATAAGTTACAATGCTGTCTATTCAAGTTTATAGTTGTAGGAACTCTCACTAATTGTGGTAAAACTCTTCAAATAAGCAATTATAGTTTTCAGAAACGATTAAAAACTTGTAAGAAACACTTGAAATAAAAGGAAATAGAATCATACTACATTTTCTGCCATTTTCATTCATGGAGATTACCAGTGGAAAGCTTGGAAATGACCAGAAAACTGATAATATTTACAACTCCGGTTACTTTAGGGAGCGTTTTCAGTACAATTTGCTTTCAAATGTTAGGAATTCAGGGTTATACAGCTCAAAATTTGTTTAGAAACACTGTAAGTAAGGACGATACTGTTTATGTTTATAATTGGAGGCCGAATTTCTCTCGCGTTTTCTGTGTGAATCAGTTAAAATTCTGACGATTCCAGTATATAGTTGTAGGAACACTCTCTAATTCTGGACAAACTCTTCAAATACACAATTATCGTTTCTGGAAATGATTAAAAACTTGTAAGAAACACTTGAAATAAAAGGAAATAGGTCCTTACTACATTTCCTGCCATTTTCAATCACGGAGGTTACCAGTGGAAAGTTCGGAAGTGACCAGAAAACTGATAATATTTACAACTCCGGCTACTTTAGGAAGCGTTTTCACTTGAATTTGCTTTCAAATATTAGGAATTAAGTTTATACAGCTCAAAACTTCTGTAGAAAGACTGTAAGTGAGGACTATACTGTTTATGTTTATAATTGGAGGCCGAATTTCTCTGGCGTTTTCTGTGTGAATAAGTTACAATGCTGACGATTGGACTTTATAGTTGTAGGAACTCTCACTAATTGTGGTAAAACTCTTCAAATACGCAATTATAGTTTCCAGAAATGATTAAAAACTTGTAAGAAACACTTGAAATAAAAGGAAATAGATTCATACTACATTTTCTGCCATTTTCATTCATGGAGATTACCAGTGGAAAGCTTGGAAATGACCAGAAACCTGATAATATTTACAACTCCGGTTACTTTAGGGAGCGTTTTCAGTACAATTTGCTTTCAAATGTTAGGAATTCAGGGTTATACAGCTCAAAATTTGTTTAGAAACACTGTAAGTAAGGACGATACTGTTTATGTTTATAATTGGAGGCCGAATTTCTCTCGCGTTTTCTGTGTGAATCAGTTAATATGCTGACGATTCCAGTATATAGTTGTAGGGACACTCTCTAATTCTGGACAAACTCTTCAAATACACAATTATAGTTTCTGGAAATGTTTAAAAACTTGTAAGAAACACTTGAAATAAAAGGAAATAGGTCCTTACTACATTTCCTGCCATTTTCAATCACGGAGGTTACCAGTGGAAAGTTCGGAAGTGACCAGAAAACTGATAATATTTACAACTCCGGCTACTTTAGGAAGCGTTTTCACTTGAATTTGCTTTCAAATATTAGGAAGTAGGTTTATACAGCTCAAAACTTGTGTAGAAAGACTGTAAGTGAGGACTATACTCTTTATGTTTATAATTGGAGGCCGAATTTCTCTGGCGTTTTCTGTGTGAATAAGTTACAATGCTGACGATTGGACAATATAGTTGTAGGAACTCTCACTAATTGTGGTAAAACTCTTCAAATACGCAATTATAGTTTCCAGAAATGATTAAAAACTTGAAAGAAACACTTGAAATAAAAGGAAATAGATTCATACTACATTTTCTGCCATTTTCATTCATGGAGATTACCAGTGGAAAGCTTGGAAATGACCAGAAACCTGATAATATTTACAACTCCGGTTACTTTAGGGAGCGTTTTCAGTACAATTTGCTTTCAAATATTAGGAATTAGGTTTATACAGCTCAAAACTTGTGTAGAAAGACTGTAAGTGAGGACTATACTGTTTATGTTTATAATAGGAGGCCGAATTTCTCTCGCGTATTCTGTGTGAATCAGTTAAAATTCTGACGATTCCAGTATATAGTTGTAGGAACACTCTCTAATTCTGGACAAACTCTTCAAATACACAATTATAGTTTCTGGAAATGATTAAAAACTTGTAAGAAACACTTGAAATAAAAGGAAATAGGTCCTTACTACATTTCCTGCCATTTTCAATCACGGAGGTTACCAGTGGAAAGTTCGGAAGTGACCAGAAAACTGATAATATTTACAACTCCGGCTACTTTAGGAAGTGTTTTCACTTGAATTTGCTTTCAAATATTAGGAATTAGGTTTATACAGCTCAAAACTTGTGTAGAAAGACTGTAAGTGAGGACTATACTGTTTATGTTTATAATTGGAGGCCGAATTTCTCTGGCGTTTTCTGTGTGAATAAGTTACAATGCTGACGATTGGACTATATAGTTGTAGGAACTCTCACTAATTGTGGTAAAACTCTTCAAATACGCAATTATAGTTTCCAGAAATGATTAAAAACTTGAAAGAAACACTTGAAATAAAAGGAAATAGATTCATACTACATTTTCTGCCATTTTCATTAATCAGATTACCAGTGGAAAGCTTGGAAATGACCAGAAACCTGATAATATTTACAACTCCGGTTACTTTAGGGAGCGTTTTCAGTACAATTTGCTTTCAAATGTTAGGAATTCAGGGTTATACAGCTCAAAATTTGTTTAGAAACACTGTAAGTAAGGACGATACTGTTTATGTTTATAATTGGAGGCCGAATTTCTCTCGCGTTTTCTGTGTGAATCAGTTAATATGCTGACGATTCCAGTATATAGTTGTAGGAACACTCTCTAATTCTGGACAAACTCTTCAAATACACAATTATAGTTTCTGGAAATGTTTAAAAACTTGTAAGAAACACTTGAAATAAAAGGAAATAGGTCCTTACTACATTTCCTGCCATTTTCAATCACGGAGGTTACCAGTGGAAAGTTCGGAAGTGACCAGAAAACTGATAATATTTACAACACCGGCTACTTTAGGAAGCGTTTTCACTTGAATTTGCTTTCAAATATTAGGAAGTAGGTTTATACAGCTCAAAACTTGTGTAGAAAGACTGTAAGTGAGGACTATACTCTTTATGTTTATAATTGGAGGCCGAATTTCTCTGGCGTTTTCTGTGTGAATAAGTTACAATGCTGACGATTGGACAATATAGTTGTAGGAACTCTCACTAATTGTGGTAAAACTCTTCAAATACGCAATTATAGTTTCCAGAAATGATTAAAAACTTGAAAGAAACACTTGAAATAAAAGGAAATAGATTCATACTACATTTTCTGCCATTTTCATTCATGGAGATTACCAGTGGAAAGCTTGGAAATGACCAGAAACCTGATAATATTTACAACTCCGGTTACTTTAGGGAGCGTTTTCAGTACAATTTGCTTTCAAATATTAGGAATTAGGTTTATACAGCTCAAAACTTGTGTAGAAAGACTGTAAGTGAGGACTATACTGTTTATGTTTATAATAGGAGGCCGAATTTCTCTCGCGTATTCTGTGTGAATCAGTTAAAATTCTGACGATTGCAGTATATAGTTGTAGGAACACGCTCTAATTCTGGACAAACTCTTCAAATACACAATTATAGTTTCTGGAAATGATTAAAAACTTGTAAGAAACACTTGAAATAAAAGGAAATAGGTCCTTACTACATTTCCTGCCATTTTCAATCACGGAGGTTACCAGTGGAAAGTTCGGAAGTGACCAGAAAACTGATAATATTTACAACTCCGGCTACTTTAGGAAGCGTTTTCACTTGAATTTGCTTTCAAATATTAGGAATTAGGTTTATACAGCTCAAAACTTGTGTAGAAAGACTGTAAGTGAGGACTATACTGTTTATGTTTATAATTGGAGGCCGAATTTCTCTGGCGTTTTCTGTGTGAATAAGTTACAATGCTGACGATTGGACTATATAGTTGTAGGAACTCTCACTAATTGTGGTAAAACTCTTCAAATACGCAATTATAGTTTCCAGAAATGATTAAAACTTGAAAGAAACACTTGAAATAAAAGGAAATAGATTCATACTACATTTTCTGCCATTTTCATTCATGGAGATTACCAGTGGAAAGCTTGGAAATGACCAGAAACCTGATAATATTTACAACTCCGGTTACTTTAGGGAGCGTTTTCAGTACAATTTGCTTTCAAATGTTAGGAATTCAGGGTTATACAGCTCAAAATTTGTTTAGAAACACTGTAAGTAAGGACGATACTGTTTATGTTTATAATTGGAGGCCGAATTTCTCTCGCGTTTTCTGTGTGAATCAGTTAAAATTCTGACGATTCCAGTATATAGTTGTAGGAACACTCTCTAATTCTGGACAAACTCTTCAAATACACAATTATAGTTTCTGGAAATGATTAAAAACTTGTAAGAAACACTTAAAATAAAAGGAAATAGTTCCTTACTACATTTCCTGCCATTTTCAATCACGGAGGTTACCAGTGGAAAGTTCGGAAATGACCAGAAAACTGATAATATTTACAACTCCGGCTACTTTAGGAAGCGTTTTCACTTGAATTTGCTTTCAAATATTAGGAATTAGGTTTATACAGCTCAAAACTTGTGTAGAAAGACTGTAAGTGAGGACTATACTCTTTATGTTTATAATTGGAGGCCGAATTTCTCTGGCGTTTTCTGTGTGAATAAGTTACAATGCTGACGATTGGACTATATAGTTGTAGGAACTCTCACTAATTGTGGTAAAACTCTTCAAATACGCAATTATAGTTTCCAGAAATGATTAAAAACTTGAAAGAAACACTTGAAATAAAAGGAAATAGATTCATACTACATTTTCTGCCATTTTCATTCATGGAGATTACCAGTGGAAAGCTTGGAAATGACCAGAAACCTGATAATATTTACAACTCCGGTTACTTTAGGGAGCGTTTTCTGTACAATTTGCTTTCAAATGTTAGGAATTCAGGGTTATACAGCTCAAAATTTGTTTAGAAACACTGTAAGTAAGGACGATACTGTTTATGTTTATAATTGGAGGCCGAATTTCTCTCGCGTTTTCTGTGTGAATCAGTTAATATGCTGACGATTCAAGTATATAGTTGTAGGAACACTCTCTAATTCTGGACAAACTCTTCAAATACACAATTATAGTTTCCGGAAATGAATAAAAACTTGTAAGAAACACTTGAAATAAAAGGAAATAGGTTCTTACTACATTTCCTGCCATTTTCAATCACGGAGGTTACCAGTGGAAATTTCGGAAATGACCAGAAAACTGATAATATTTACAACTCCAGCGACATTAGGAAGCGTTTTCACTTAAATTTGCTTTCAAATATTAGGAATTAGGTTTATACAGCTCAAAACTTGTGTAGAAAGACTGTAAGTGAGGACTATACTGTTTTTGTTTATAATTGGAGGCCGAATTTCTCTGTCGTTTTCTGTGTGAATAAGTTACAATGCTGTCTATTCAAGTTTATAGTTGTAGGAACTCTCACTAATTGTGGTAAAACTCTTCAAATAAGCAATTATAGTTTTCAGAAACGATTAAAAACTTGTAAGAAACACTTGAAATAAAAGGAAATAGAATCATACTACATTTTCTGCCATTTTCATTCATGGAGATTACCAGTGGAAAGCTTGGAAATGACCAGAAAACTGATAATATTTACAACTCCGGTTACTTTAGGGAGCGTTTTCAGTACAATTTGCTTTCAAATATTAGGAATTAGGTTTATACAGCTCAAAACTTGTGTAGAAATACTGTAAGTGAGGACTATACTGTTTATGTTTATAATAGGAGGCCGAATTTCTCTCGCGTATTCTGTGTGAATCAGTTAAAATTCTGACGATTCCAGTATATAGTTGTAGGAACACTCTCTAATTCTGGACAAACTCTTCAAATACACAATTATAGTTTCTGGAAATGATTAAAAACTTTTAAGAAACACTTGAAATAAAAGGAAATAGGTCCTTACTACATTTCCTGCCATTTTCAATCACGGAGGTTACCAGTGGAAAGTTCGGAAGTGACCAGAAAACTGATAATATTTACAACTCCGGCTACTTTAGGAAGTGTTTTCACTTGAATTTGCTTTCAAATATTAGGAATTAGGTTTATACAGCTCAAAACTTGTGTAGAAAGACTGTAAGTGAGGACTATACTGTTTATGTTTATAATTGGAGGCCGAATTTCTCTGGCGTTTTCTGTGTGAATAAGTTACAATGCTGACGATTGGACTATATAGTTGTAGGAACTCTCACTAATTGTGGTAAAACTCTTCAAATACGCAATTATAGTTTCCAGAAATGATTAAAAACTTGAAAGAAACACTTGAAATAAAAGGAAATAGATTCATACTACATTTTCTGCCATTTTCATTCATGGAGATTACCAGTGGAAAGCTTGGAAATGACCAGAAACCTGATAATATTTACAACTCCGGTTACTTTAGGGAGCGTTTTCAGTACAATTTGCTTTCAAATGTTAGGAATTCAGGGTTATACAGCTCAAAATTTGTTTAGAAACACTGTAAGTAAGGACGATACTGTTTATGTTTATAATTGGAGGCCGAATTTCTCTCGCGTTTTCTGTGTGAATCAGTTAAAATTCTGACGATTCCAGTATATAGTTGTAGGAACACTCTCTAATTCTGGACAAACTCTTCAAATACACAATTATAGTTTCTGGAAATGATTAAAAACTTGTAAGAAACACTTAAAATAAAAGGAAATAGTTCCTTACTACATTTCCTGCCATTTTCAATCACGGAGGTTACAAGTGGAAAGTTCGGAAATGACCAGAAAACTGATAATATTTACAACTCCGGCTACTTTAGGAAGCGTTTTCACTTGAATTTGCTTTCAAATATTAGGAATTAGGTTTATACAGCTCAAAACTTGTGTAGAAAGACTGTAAGTGAGGACTATACTGTTTATGTTTGTCATTGGAGGCCGAATTTCTCTGGCGTTTTCTGTGTGAATCAGTTAAAATGCTGTCTATTCAAGTTTATAGTTGTAGGAACTCTCACTAATTATGGTAAAACTCTTCAAATAAGCAATTATAGTTTTCAGAAACGATTAAAAACTTGTAAAAAACACTTGAAATAAAAGGAAATAGATTCATACTACATTTTCTGCCATTTTCATTCATGGAGATTACCAGTGGAAAGCTTGGAAATGACCAGAAACCTGATAATATTTACAACTCCGGTTACTTTAGGGAGCGTTTTCAGTACAATTTGCTTTCAAATGTTAGGAATTCAGGGTTATACAGCTCAAAATTTGTTTAGAAACACTGTAAGTAAGGACGATACTGTTTATGTTTATAATTGGAGGCCGAATTTCTCTCGCGTTTTCTGTGTGAATCAGTTAATATGCTGACGATTCCAGTATATAGTTGTAGGAACACTCTCTAATTCTGGACAAACTCTTCAAATACACAATTATAGTTTCTGGAAATGTTTAAAAACTTGTAAGAAACACTTGAAATAAAAGGAAATAGGTCCTTACTACATTTCCTGCCATTTTCAATCACGGAGGTTACCAGTGGAAAGTTCGGAAGTGACCAGAAAACTGATAATATTTACAACTCCGGCTACTTTAGGAAGCGTTTTCACTTGAATTTGCTTTCAAATATTAGGAAGTAGGTTTATACAGCTCAAAACTTGTGTAGAAAGACTGTAAGTGAGGACTATACTCTTTATGTTTATAATTGGAGGCCGAATTTCTCTGGCGTTTTCTGTGTGAATAAGTTACAATGCTGACGATTGGACAATATAGTTGTAGGAACTCTCACTAATTGTGGTAAAACTCTTCAAATACGCAATTATAGTTTCCAGAAATGATTAAAAACTTGAAAGAAACACTTGAAATAAAAGGAAATAGATTCATACTACATTTTCTGCCATTTTCATTCATGGAGATTACCAGTGGAAAGCTTGGAAATGACCAGAAACCTGATAATATTTACAACTCCGGTTACTTTAGGGAGCGTTTTCAGTACAATTTGCTTTCAAATATTAGGAATTAGGTTTATACAGCTCAAAACTTGTGTAGAAAGACTGTAAGTGAGGACTATACTGTTTATGTTTATAATAGGAGGCCGAATTTCTCTCGCGTATTCTGTGTGAATCAGTTAAAATTCTGACGATTCCAGTATATAGTTGTAGGAACACTCTCTAATTCTGGACAAACTCTTCAAATACACAATTATAGTTTCTGGAAATGATTAAAAACTTGTAAGAAACACTTGAAATAAAAGGAAATAGGTCCTTACTACATTTCCTGCCATTTTCAATCACGGAGGTTACCAGTGGAAAGTTCGGAAGTGACCAGAAAACTGATAATATTTACAACTCCGGCTACTTTAGGAAGTGTTTTCACTTGAATTTGCTTTCAAATATTAGGAATTAGGTTTATACAGCTCAAAACTTGTGTAGAAAGACTGTAAGTGAGGACTATACTGTTTATGTTTATAATTGGAGGCCGAATTTCTCTGGCGTTTTCTGTGTGAATAAGTTACAATGCTGACGATTGGACTATATAGTTGTAGGAACTCTCACTAATTGTGGTAAAACTCTTCAAATACGCAATTATAGTTTCCAGAAATGATTAAAAACTTGAAAGAAACACTTGAAATAAAAGGAAATAGATTCATACTACATTTTCTGCCATTTTCATTAATCAGATTACCAGTGGAAAGCTTGGAAATGACCAGAAACCTGATAATATTTACAACTCCGGTTACTTTAGGGAGCGTTTTCAGTACAATTTGCTTTCAAATGTTAGGAATTCAGGGTTATACAGCTCAAAATTTGTTTAGAAACACTGTAAGTAAGGACGATACTGTTTATGTTTATAATTGGAGGCCGAATTTCTCTCGCGTTTTCTGTGTGAATCAGTTAATATGCTGACGATTCCAGTATATAGTTGTAGGAACACTCTCTAATTCTGGACAAACTCTTCAAATACACAATTATAGTTTCTGGAAATGTTTAAAAACTTGTAAGAAACACTTGAAATAAAAGGAAATAGGTCCTTACTACATTTCCTGCCATTTTCAATCACGGAGGTTACCAGTGGAAAGTTCGGAAGTGACCAGAAAACTGATAATATTTACAACACCGGCTACTTTAGGAAGCGTTTTCACTTGAATTTGCTTTCAAATATTAGGAAGTAGGTTTATACAGCTCAAAACTTGTGTAGAAAGACTGTAAGTGAGGACTATACTCTTTATGTTTATAATTGGAGGCCGAATTTCTCTGGCGTTTTCTGTGTGAATAAGTTACAATGCTGACGATTGGACAATATAGTTGTAGGAACTCTCACTAATTGTGGTAAAACTCTTCAAATACGCAATTATAGTTTCCAGAAATGATTAAAAACTTGAAAGAAACACTTGAAATAAAAGGAAATAGATTCATACTACATTTTCTGCCATTTTCATTCATGGAGATTACCAGTGGAAAGCTTGGAAATGACCAGAAACCTGATAATATTTACAACTCCGGTTACTTTAGGGAGCGTTTTCAGTACAATTTGCTTTCAAATATTAGGAATTAGGTTTATACAGCTCAAAACTTGTGTAGAAAGACTGTAAGTGAGGACTATACTGTTTATGTTTATAATAGGAGGCCGAATTTCTCTCGCGTATTCTGTGTGAATCAGTTAAAATTCTGACGATTGCAGTATATAGTTGTAGGAACACTCTCTAATTCTGGACAAACTCTTCAAATACACAATTATAGTTTCTGGAAATGATTAAAAACTTGTAAGAAACACTTGAAATAAAAGGAAATAGGTCCTTACTACATTTCCTGCCATTTTCAATCACGGAGGTTACCAGTGGAAAGTTCGGAAGTGACCAGAAAACTGATAATATTTACAACTCCGGCTACTTTAGGAAGCGTTTTCACTTGAATTTGCTTTCAAATATTAGGAATTAGGTTTATACAGCTCAAAACTTGTGTAGAAAGACTGTAAGTGAGGACTATACTGTTTATGTTTATAATTGGAGGCCGAATTTCTCTGGCGTTTTCTGTGTGAATAAGTTACAATGCTGACGATTGGACTATATAGTTGTAGGAACTCTCACTAATTGTGGTAAAACTCTTCAAATACGCAATTATAGTTTCCAGAAATGATTAAAACTTGAAAGAAACACTTGAAATAAAAGGAAATAGATTCATACTACATTTTCTGCCATTTTCATTCATGGAGATTACCAGTGGAAAGCTTGGAAATGACCAGAAACCTGATAATATTTACAACTCCGGTTACTTTAGGGAGCGTTTTCAGTACAATTTGCTTTCAAATGTTAGGAATTCAGGGTTATACAGCTCAAAATTTGTTTAGAAACACTGTAAGTAAGGACGATACTGTTTATGTTTATAATTGGAGGCCGAATTTCTCTCGCGTTTTCTGTGTGAATCAGTTAAAATTCTGACGATTCCAGTATATAGTTGTAGGAACACTCTCTAATTCTGGACAAACTCTTCAAATACACAATTATAGTTTCTGGAAATGATTAAAAACTTGTAAGAAACACTTAAAATAAAAGGAAATAGTTCCTTACTACATTTCCTGCCATTTTCAATCACGGAGGTTACCAGTGGAAAGTTCGGAAATGACCAGAAAACTGATAATATTTACAACTCCGGCTACTTTAGGAAGCGTTTTCACTTGAATTTGCTTTCAAATATTAGGAATTAGGTTTATACAGCTCAAAACTTGTGTAGAAAGACTGTAAGTGAGGACTATACTCTTTATGTTTATAATTGGAGGCCGAATTTCTCTGGCGTTTTCTGTGTGAATAAGTTACAATGCTGACGATTGGACTATATAGTTGTAGGAACTCTCACTAATTGTGGTAAAACTCTTCAAATACGCAATTATAGTTTCCAGAAAGGATTAAAAACTTGAAAGAAACACTTGAAATAAAAGGAAATAGATTCATACTACATTTTCTGCCATTTTCATTCATGGAGATTTACAGTGGAAAGCTTGGAAATGACCAGAAACCTGATAATATTTACAACTCCGGTTACTTTAGGGAGCGTTTTCTGTACAATTTGCTTTCAAATGTTAGGAATTCAGGGTTATACAGCTCAAAATTTGTTTAGAAACACTGTAAGTAAGGACGATACTGTTTATGTTTATAATTGGAGGCCGAATTTCTCTCGCGTTTTCTGTGTGAATCAGTTAATATGCTGACGATTCAAGTATATAGTTGTAGGAACACTCTCTAATTCTGGACAAACTCTTCAAATACACAATTATAGTTTCCGGAAATGAATAAAAACTTGTAAGAAACACTTGAAATAAAAGGAAATAGGTTCTTACTACATTTCCTGCCATTTTCAATCACGGAGGTTACCAGTGGAAATTTCGGAAATGACCAGAAAACTGATAATATTTACAACTCCAGCGACATTAGGAAGCGTTTTCACTTAAATTTGCTTTCAAATATTAGGAATTAGGTTTATACAGCTCAAAACTTGTGTAGAAAGACTGTAAGTGAGGACTATACTGTTTTTGTTTATAATTGGAGGCCGAATTTCTCTGTCGTTTTCTGTGTGAATAAGTTACAATGCTGTCTATTCAAGTTTATAGTTGTAGGAACTCTCACTAATTGTGGTAAAACTCTTCAAATAAGCAATTATAGTTTTCAGAAACGATTAAAAACTTGTAAGAAACACTTGAAATAAAAGGAAATAGAATCATACTACATTTTCTGCCATTTTCATTCATGGAGATTACCAGTGGAAAGCTTGGAAATGACCAGAAAACTGATAATATTTATAACTCCGGTTACTTTAGGGAGCGTTTTCAGTACAATTTGCTTTCAAATGTTAGGAATTCAGGGTTATACAGCTCAAAATTTGTTTAGAAACACTGTAAGTAAGGACGATACTGTTTATGTTTATAATTGGAGGCCGAATTTCTCTCGCGTTTTCTGTGTGAATCAGTTAAAATTCTGACGATTCCAGTATATAGTTGTAGGAACACTCTCTAATTCTGGACAAACTCTTCAAATACACAATTATAGTTTCTGGAAATGATTAAAAACTTGTAAGAAACACTTGAAATAAAAGGAAATAGGTCCTTACTACATTTCCTGCCATTTTCAATCACGGAGGTTACCAGTGGAAAGTTCGGAAGTGACCAGAAAACTGATAATATTTACAACTCCGGCTACTTTAGGAAGCGTTTTCACTTGAATTTGCTTTCAAATATTAGGAATTAAGTTTATACAGCTCAAAACTTCTGTAGAAAGACTGTAAGTGAGGACTATACTGTTTATGTTTATAATTGGAGGCCGAATTTCTCTGGCGTTTTCTGTGTGAATAAGTTACAATGCTGACGATTGGACTTTATAGTTGTAGGAACTCTCACTAATTGTGGTAAAACTCTTCAAATACGCAATTATAGTTTCCAGAAATGATTCAAAACTTTTAAGAAACACTTGAAATAAAAGGAAATAGATTCATACTACATTTTCTGCCATTTTCATTCATGGAGATTACCAGTGGAAAGCTTGGAAATGACCAGAAACCTGATAATATTTACAACTCCGGTTACTTTAGGGAGCGTTTTCAGTACAATTTGCTTTCAAATGTTAGGAATTCAGGGTTATACAGCTCAAAATTTGTTTAGAAACACTGTAAGTAAGGACGATACTGTTTATGTTTATAATTGGAGGCCGAATTTCTCTCGCGTTTTCTGTGTGAATCAGTTAAAATTCTGACGATTCCAGTATATAGTTGTAGGAACACTCTCTAATTCTGGACAAACTCTTCAAATACACAATTATAGTTTCTGGAAATGATTAAAAACTTGTAAGAAACACTTAAAATAAAAGGAAATAGGTCCTTACTACATTTCCTGCCATTTTCAATCACGGAGGTTACCAGTGGAAAGTTCGGAAGTGACCAGAAAACTGATAATATTTACAACTCCGGCTACTTTAGGAAGCGTTTTCACTTGAATTTGCTTTCAAATATTAGGAATTAGGTTTATACAGCTCAAAACTTGTGTAGAAAGACTGTAAGTGAGGACTATACTCTTTATGTTTATAATTGGAGGCCGAATTTCTCTGGCGTTTTCTGTGTGAATAAGTTACAATGCTGACGATTGGACTATATAGTTGTAGGAACTCTCACTAATTGTGGTAAAACTCTTCAAATACGCAATTATAGTTTCCAGAAATGATTAAAAACTTGAAAGAAACACTTGAAATAAAAGGAAATAGATTCATCCTACATTTTCTGCCATTTTCATTCATGGAGATTACCAGTGGAAAGCTTGGAAATGACCAGAAACCTGATAATATTTACAACTCCGGTTACTTTAGGGAGCGTTTTCTGTACAATTTGCTTTCAAATGTTAGGAATTCAGGGTTATACAGCTCAAAATTTGTTTAGAAACACTGTAAGTAAGGACGATACTGTTTATGTTTATAATTGGAGGCCGAATTTCTCTCGCGTTTTCTGTGTGAATCAGTTAATATGCTGACGATTCAAGTATATAGTTGTAGGAACACTCTCTAATTCTGGACAAACTCTTCAAATACACAATTATAGTTTCCGGAAATGAATAAAAACTTGTAAGAAACACTTGAAATAAAAGGAAATAGGTTCTTACTACATTTCCTGCCATTTTCAATCACGGAGGTTACCAGTGGAAATTTCGGAAATGACCAGAAAACTGATAATATTTACAACTCCAGCGACATTAGGAAGCGTTTTCACTTAAATTTGCTTTCAAATATTAGGAATTAGGTTTATACAGCTCAAAACTTGTGTAGAAAGACTGTAAGTGAGGACTATACTGTTTTTTTTTATAATTGGAGGCCGAATTTCTCTGTCGTTTTCTGTGTGAATAAGTTACAATGCTGTCTATTCAAGTTTATAGTTGTAGGAACTCTCACTAATTGTGGTAAAACTCTTCAAATAAGCAATTATAGTTTTCAGAAACGATTAAAAACTTGTAAGAAACACTTGAAATAAAAGGAAATAGAATCATACTACATTTTCTGCCATTTTCATTCATGGAGATTACCAGTGGAAAGCTTGGAAATGACCAGAAAACTGATAATATTTACAACTCCGGTTACTTTAGGGAGCGTTTTCAGTACAATTTGCTTTCAAATGTTAGGAATTCAGGGTTATACAGCTCAAAATTTGTTTAGAAACACTGTAAGTAAGGACGATACTGTTTATGTTTATAATTGGAGGCCGAATTTCTCTCGCGTTTTCTGTGTGAATCAGTTAAAATTCTGACGATTCCAGTATATAGTTGTAGGAACACTCTCTAATTCTGGACAAACTCTTCAAATACACAATTATAGTTTCTGGAAATGATTAAAAACTTGTAAGAAACACTTGAAATAAAAGGAAATAGGTCCTTACTACATTTCCTGCCATTTTCAATCACGGAGGTTACCAGTGGAAAGTTCGGAAGTGACCAGAAAACTGATAATATTTACAACTCCGGCTACTTTAGGAAGCGTTTTCACTTGAATTTGCTTTCAAATATTAGGAATTAAGTTTATACAGCTCAAAACTTCTGTAGAAAGACTGTAAGTGAGGACTATACTGTTTATGTTTATAATTGGAGGCCGAATTTCTCTGGCGTTTTCTGTGTGAATAAGTTACAATGCTGACGATTGGACTTTATAGTTGTAGGAACTCTCACTAATTGTGGTAAAACTCTTCAAATACGCAATTATAGTTTCCAGAAATGATTCAAAACTTTTAAGAAACACTTGAAATAAAAGGAAATAGATTCATACTACATTTTCTGCCATTTTCATTCATGGAGATTACCAGTGGAAAGCTTGGAAATGACCAGAAACCTGATAATATTTACAACTCCGGTTACTTTAGGGAGCGTTTTCAGTACAATTTGCTTTCAAATGTTAGGAATTCAGGGTTATACAGCTCAAAATTTGTTTAGAAACACTGTAAGTAAGGACGATACTGTTTATGTTTATAATTGGAGGCCGAATTTCTCTCGCGTTTTCTGTGTGAATCAGTTAAAATTCTGACGATTCCAGTATATAGTTGTAGGAACACTCTCTAATTCTGGACAAACTCTTCAAATACACAATTATAGTTTCTGGAAATGATTAAAAACTTGTAAGAAACACTTAAAATAAAAGGAAATAGGTCCTTACTACATTTCCTGCCATTTTCAATCACGGAGGTTACCAGTGGAAAGTTCGGAAGTGACCAGAAAACTGATAATATTTACAACTCCGGCTACTTTAGGAAGCGTTTTCACTTGAATTTGCTTTCAAATATTAGGAATTAGGTTTATACAGCTCAAAACTTGTGTAGAAAGACTGTAAGTGAGGACTATACTCTTTATGTTTATAATTGGAGGCCGAATTTCTCTGGCGTTTTCTGTGTGAATAAGTTACAATGCTGACGATTGGACTATATAGTTGTAGGAACTCTCACTAATTGTGGTAAAACTCTTCAAATACGCAATTATAGTTTCCAGAAATGATTAAAAACTTGAAAGAAACACTTGAAATAAAAGGAAATAGATTCATCCTACATTTTCTGCCATTTTCATTCATGGAGATTACCAGTGGAAAGCTTGGAAATGACCAGAAACCTGATAATATTTACAACTCCGGTTACTTTAGGGAGCGTTTTCTGTACAATTTGCTTTCAAATGTTAGGAATTCAGGGTTATACAGCTCAAAATTTGTTTAGAAACACTGTAAGTAAGGACGATACTGTTTATGTTTATAATTGGAGGCCGAATTTCTCTCGCGTTTTCTGTGTGAATCAGTTAATATGCTGACGATTCAAGTATATAGTTGTAGGAACACTCTCTAATTCTGGACAAACTCTTCAAATACACAATTATAGTTTCCGGAAATGAATAAAAACTTGTAAGAAACACTTGAAATAAAAGGAAATAGGTTCTTACTACATTTCCTGCCATTTTCAATCACGGAGGTTACCAGTGGAAATTTCGGAAATGACCAGAAAACTGATAATATTTACAACTCCAGCGACATTAGGAAGCGTTTTCACTTAAATTTGCTTTCAAATATTAGGAATTAGGTTTATACAGCTCAAAACTTGTGTAGAAAGACTGTAAGTGAGGACTATACTGTTTTTTTTTATAATTGGAGGCCGAATTTCTCTGTCGTTTTCTGTGTGAATAAGTTACAATGCTGTCTATTCAAGTTTATAGTTGTAGGAACTCTCACTAATTGTGGTAAAACTCTTCAAATAAGCAATTATAGTTTTCAGAAACGATTAAAAACTTGTAAGAAACACTTGAAATAAAAGGAAATAGAATCATACTACATTTTCTGCCATTTTCATTCATGGAGATTACCAGTGGAAAGCTTGGAAATGACCAGAAAACTGATAATATTTACAACTCCGGTTACTTTAGGGAGCGTTTTCAGTACAATTTGCTTTCAAATGTTAGGAATTCAGGGTTATACAGCTCAAAATTTGTTTAGAAACACTGTAAGTAAGGACGATACTGTTTATGTTTATAATTGGAGGCCGAATTTCTCTCGCGTTTTCTGTGTGAATCAGTTAAAATTCTGACGATTCCAGTATATAGTTGTAGGAACACTCTCTAATTCTGGACAAACTCTTCAAATACACAATTATAGTTTCTGGAAATGATTAAAAACTTGTAAGAAACACTTGAAATAAAAGGAAATAGGTCCTTACTACATTTCCTGCCATTTTCAATCACGGAGGTTACCAGTGGAAAGTTCGGAAGTGACCAGAAAACTGATAATATTTACAACTCCGGCTACTTTAGGAAGCGTTTTCACTTGAATTTGCTTTCAAATATTAGGAATTAAGTTTATACAGCTCAAAACTTCTGTAGAAAGACTGTAAGTGAGGACTATACTGTTTATGTTTATAATTGGAGGCCGAATTTCTCTGGCGTTTTCTGTGTGAATAAGTTACAATGCTGACGATTGGACTTTATAGTTGTAGGAACTCTCACTAATTGTGGTAAAACTCTTCAAATACGCAATTATAGTTTCCAGAAATGATTAAAAACTTTTAAGAAACACTTGAAATAAAAGGAAATAGATTCATACTACATTTTCTGCCATTTTCATTCATGGAGATTACCAGTGGAAAGCTTGGAAATGACCAGAAACCTGATAATATTTACAACTCCGGTTACTTTAGGGAGCGTTTTCAGTACAATTTGCTTTCAAATGTTAGGAATTCAGGGTTATACAGCTCAAAATTTGTTTAGAAACACTGTAAGTAAGGACGATACTGTTTATGTTTATAATTGGAGGCCGAATTTCTCTCGCGTTTTCTGTGTGAATCAGTTAAAATTCTGACGATTCCAGTATATAGTTGTAGGAACACTCTCTAATTCTGGACAAACTCTTCAAATACACAATTATAGTTTCTGGAAATGATTAAAAACTTGTAAGAAACACTTAAAATAAAAGGAAATAGGTCCTTACTACATTTCCTGCCATTTTCAATCACGGAGGTTACCAGTGGAAAGTTCGGAAGTGACCAGAAAACTGATAATATTTACAACTCCGGCTACTTTAGGAAGCGTTTTCACTTGAATTTGCTTTCAAATATTAGGAATTAGGTTTATACAGCTCAAAACTTGTGTAGAAAGACTGTAAGTGAGGACTATACTCTTTATGTTTATAATTGGAGGCCGAATTTCTCTGGCGTTTTCTGTGTGAATAAGTTACAATGCTGACGATTGGACTATATAGTTGTAGGAACTCTCACTAATTGTGGTAAAACTCTTCAAATACGCAATTATAGTTTCCAGAAATGATTAAAAACTTGAAAGAAACACTTGAAATAAAAGGAAATAGATTCATCCTACATTTTCTGCCATTTTCATTCATGGAGATTACCAGTGGAAAGCTTGGAAATGACCAGAAACCTGATAATATTTACAACTCCGGTTACTTTAGGGAGCGTTTTCTGTACAATTTGCTTTCAAATGTTAGGAATTCAGGGTTATACAGCTCAAAATTTGTTTAGAAACACTGTAAGTAAGGACGATACTGTTTATGTTTATAATTGGAGGCCGAATTTCTCTCGCGTTTTCTGTGTGAATCAGTTAATATGCTGACGATTCAAGTATATAGTTGTAGGAACACTCTCTAATTCTGGACAAACTCTTCAAATACACAATTATAGTTTCCGGAAATGAATAAAAACTTGTAAGAAACACTTGAAATAAAAGGAAATAGGTTCTTACTACATTTCCTGCCATTTTCAATCACGGAGGTTACCAGTGGAAATTTCGGAAATGACCAGAAAACTGATAATATTTACAACTCCAGCGACATTAGGAAGCGTTTTCACTTAAATTTGCTTTCAAATATTAGGAATTAGGTTTATACAGCTCAAAACTTGTGTAGAAAGACTGTAAGTGAGGACTATACTGTTTTTGTTTATAATTGGAGGCCGAATTTCTCTGTCGTTTTCTGTGTGAATAAGTTACAATGCTGTCTATTCAAGTTTATAGTTGTAGGAACTCTCACTAATTGTGGTAAAACTCTTCAAATAAGCAATTATAGTTTTCAGAAACGATTAAAAACTTGTAAGAAACACTTGAAATAAAAGGAAATAGAATCATACTACATTTTCTGCCATTTTCATTCATGGAGATTACCAGTGGAAAGCTTGGAAATGACCAGAAAACTGATAATATTTACAACTCCGGTTACTTTAGGGAGCGTTTTCAGTACAATTTGCTTTCAAATGTTAGGAATTCAGGGTTATACAGCTCAAAATTTGTTTAGAAACACTGTAAGTAAGGACGATACTGTTTATGTTTATAATTGGAGGCCGAATTTCTCTCGCGTTTTCTGTGTGAATCAGTTAAAATTCTGACGATTCCAGTATATAGTTGTAGGAACACTCTCTAATTCTGGACAAACTCTTCAAATACACAATTATCGTTTCTGGAAATGATTAAAAACTTGTAAGAAACACTTGAAATAAAAGGAAATAGGTCCTTACTACATTTCCTGCCATTTTCAATCACGGAGGTTACCAGTGGAAAGTTCGGAAGTGACCAGAAAACTGATAATATTTACAACTCCGGCTACTTTAGGAAGCGTTTTCACTTGAATTTGCTTTCAAATATTAGGAAGTAGGTTTATACAGCTCAAAACTTGTGTAGAAAGACTGTAAGTGAGGACTATACTCTTTATGTTTATAATTGGAGGCCGAATTTCTCTGGCGTTTTCTGTGTGAATAAGTTACAATGCTGACGATTGGACAATATAGTTGTAGGAACTCTCACTAATTGTGGTAAAACTCTTCAAATACGCAATTATAGTTTCCAGAAATGATTAAAAACTTGAAAGAAACACTTGAAATAAAAGGAAATAGATTCATACTACATTTTCTGCCATTTTCATTCATGGAGATTACCAGTGGAAAGCTTGGAAATGACCAGAAACCTGATAATATTTACAACTCCGGTTACTTTAGGGAGCGTTTTCAGTACAATTTGCTTTCAAATATTAGGAATTAGGTTTATACAGCTCAAAACTTGTGTAGAAAGACTGTAAGTGAGGACTATACTGTTTATGTTTATAATAGGAGGCCGAATTTCTCTCGCGTATTCTGTGTGAATCAGTTAAAATTCTGACGATTCCAGTATATAGTTGTAGGAACACTCTCTAATTCTGGACAAACTCTTCAAATACACAATTATAGTTTCTGGAAATGATTAAAAACTTGTAAGAAACACTTGAAATAAAAGGAAATAGGTCCTTACTACATTTCCTGCCATTTTCAATCACGGAGGATACCAGTGGAAAGTTCGGAAGTGACCAGAAAACTGATAATATTTACAACTCCGGCTACTTTAGGAAGTGTTTTCACTTGAATTTGCTTTCAAATATTAGGAATTAGGTTTATACAGCTCAAAACTTGTGTAGAAAGACTGTAAGTGAGGACTATACTGTTTATGTTTATAATTGGAGGCCGAATTTCTCTGGCGTTTTCTGTGTGAATAAGTTACAATGCTGACGATTGGACTATATAGTTGTAGGAACTCTCACTAATTGTGGTAAAACTCTTCAAATACGCAATTATAGTTTCCAGAAATGATTAAAAACTTGAAAGAAACACTTGAAATAAAAGGAAATAGATTCATACTACATTTTCTGCCATTTTCATTCATGGAGATTACCAGTGGAAAGCTTGGAAATGACCAGAAACCTGATAATATTTACAACTCCGGTTACTTTAGGGAGCGTTTTCAGTACAATTTGCTTTCAAATGTTAGGAATTCAGGGTTATACAGCTCAAAATTTGTTTAGAAACACTGTAAGTAAGGACGATACTGTTTATGTTTATAATTGGAGGCCGAATTTCTCTCGCGTTTTCTGTGTGAATCAGTTAAAATTCTGACGATTCCAGTATATAGTTGTAGGAACACTCTCTAATTCTGGACAAACTCTTCAAATACACAATTATAGTTTCTGGAAATGATTAAAAACTTGTAAGAAACACTTGAAATAAAAGGAAATAGGTCCTTACTACATTTCCTGCCATTTTCAATCACGGAGGTTACCAGTGGAAAGTTCGGAAATGACCAGAAAACTGATAATATTTACAACTCCGGCTACTTTAGGAAGCGTTTTCACTTGAATTTGCTTTCAAATATTAGGAATTAGGTTTATACAGCTCAAAACTTGTGTAGAAAGACTGTAAGTGAGGACTATACTGTTTATGTTTGTCATTGGAGGCCGAATTTCTCTGGCGTTTTCTGTGTGAATCAGTTAAAATGCTGTCTATTCAAGTTTATAGTTGTAGGAACTCTCACTAATTATGGTAAAACTCTTCAAATAAGCAATTATAGTTTTCAGAAACGATTAAAAACTTGTAAAAAACACTTGAAATAAAAGGAAATAGATTCATACTACATTTTCTGCCATTTTCATTCATGGAGATTACCAGTGGAAAGCTTGGAAATGACCAGAAACCTGATAATATTTACAACTCCGGTTACTTTAGGGAGCGTTTTCAGTACAATTTGCTTTCAAATGTTAGGAATTCAGGGTTATACAGCTCAAAATTTGTTTAGAAACACTGTAAGTAAGGACGATACTGTTTATGTTTATAATTGGAGGCCGAATTTCTCTCGCGTTTTCTGTGTGAATCAGTTAATATGCTGACGATTCCAGTATATAGTTGTAGGAACACTCTCTAATTCTGGACAAACTCTTCAAATACACAATTATAGTTTCTGGAAATGTTTAAAAACTTGTAAGAAACACTTGAAATAAAAGGAAATAGGTCCTTACTACATTTCCTGCCATTTTCAATCACGGAGGTTACCAGTGGAAAGTTCGGAAGTGACCAGAAAACTGATAATATTTACAACTCCGGCTACTTTAGGAAGCGTTTTCACTTGAATTTGCTTTCAAATATTAGGAAGTAGGTTTATACAGCTCAAAACTTGTGTAGAAAGACTGTAAGTGAGGACTATACTCTTTATGTTTATAATTGGAGGCCGAATTTCTCTGGCGTTTTCTGTGTGAATAAGTTACAATGCTGACGATTGGACAATATAGTTGTAGGAACTCTCACTAATTGTGGTAAAACTCTTCAAATACGCAATTATAGTTTCCAGAAATGATTAAAAACTTGAAAGAAACACTTGAAATAAAAGGAAATAGATTCATACTACATTTTCTGCCATTTTCATTCATGGAGATTACCAGTGGAAAGCTTGGAAATGACCAGAAACCTGATAATATTTACAACTCCGGTTAATTTAGGGAGCGTTTTCAGTACAATTTGCTTTCAAATGTTAGGAATTCAGGGTTATACAGCTCAAAATTTGTTTAGAAACACTGTAAGTAAGGACGATACTGTTTATGTTTATAATTGGAGGCCGAATTTCTCTCGCGTTTTCTGTGTGAATCAGTTAAAATTCTGACGATTCCAGTATATAGTTGTAGGAACACTCTCTAATTCTGGACAAACTCTTCAAATACACAATTATAGTTTCTGGAAATGATTAAAAACTTGTAAGAAACACTTAAAATAAAAGGAAATAGTTCCTTACTACATTTCCTGCCATTTTCAATCACGGAGGTTACCAGTGGAAAGTTCGGAAATGACCAGAAAACTGATAATATTTACAACTCCGGCTACTTTAGGAAGCGTTTTCACTTGAATTTGCTTTCAAATATTAGGAATTAGGTTTATACAGCTCAAAACTTGTGTAGAAAGACTGTAAGTGAGGACTATACTCTTTATGTTTATAATTGGAGGCCGAATTTCTCTGGCGTTTTCTGTGTGAATAAGTTACAATGCTGACGATTGGACTATATAGTTGTAGGAACTCTCACTAATTGTGGTAAAACTCTTCAAATACGCAATTATAGTTTCCAGAAATGATTAAAAACTTGAAAGAAACACTTGAAATAAAAGGAAATAGATTCATCCTACATTTTCTGCCATTTTCATTCATGGAGATTTACAGTGGAAAGCTTGGAAATGACCAGAAACCTGATAATATTTACAACTCCGGTTACTTTAGGGAGCGTTTTCTGTACAATTTGCTTTCAAATGTTAGGAATTCAGGGTTATACAGCTCAAAATTTGTTTAGAAACACTGTAAGTAAGGACGATACTGTTTATGTTTATAATTGGAGGCCGAATTTCTCTCGCGTTTTCTGTGTGAATCAGTTAATATGCTGACGATTCAAGTATATAGTTGTAGGAACACTCTCTAATTCTGGACAAACTCTTCAAATACACAATTATAGTTTCCGGAAATGAATAAAAACTTGTAAGAAACACTTGAAATAAAAGGAAATAGGTTCTTACTACATTTCCTGCCATTTTCAATCACGGAGGTTACCAGTGGAAATTTCGGAAATGACCAGAAAACTGATAATATTTACAACTCCAGCGACATTAGGAAGCGTTTTCACTTAAATTTGCTTTCAAATATTAGGAATTAGGTTTATACAGCTCAAAACTTGTGTAGAAAGACTGTAAGTGAGGACTATACTGTTTTTGTTTATAATTGGAGGCCGAATTTCTCTGTCGTTTTCTGTGTGAATAAGTTACAATGCTGTCTATTCAAGTTTATAGTTGTAGGAACTCTCACTAATTGTGGTAAAACTCTTCAAATAAGCAATTATAGTTTTCAGAAACGATTAAAAACTTGTAAGAAACACTTGAAATAAACGGAAATAGAATCATACTACATTTTCTGCCATTTTCATTCATGGAGATTACCAGTGGAAAGCTTGGAAATGACCAGAAAACTGATAATATTTACAACTCCGGTTACTTTAGGGAGCGTTTTCAGTACAATTTGCTTTCAAATGTTAGGAATTCAGGGTTATACAGCTCAAAATTTGTTTAGAAACACTGTAAGTAAGGACGATACTGTTTATGTTTATAATTGGAGGCCGAATTTCTCTCGCGTTTTCTGTGTGAATCAGTTAAAATTCTGACGATTCCAGTATATAGTTGTAGGAACACTCTCTAATTCTGGACAAACTCTTCAAATACACAATTATCGTTTCTGGAAATGATTAAAAACTTGTAAGAAACACTTGAAATAAAAGGAAATAGGTCCTTACTACATTTCCTGCCATTTTCAATCACGGAGGTTACCAGTGGAAAGTTCGGAAGTGACCAGAAAACTGATAATATTTACAACTCCGGCTACTTTAGGAAGCGTTTTCACTTGAATTTGCTTTCAAATATTAGGAATTAAGTTTATACAGCTCAAAACTTCTGTAGAAAGACTGTAAGTGAGGACTATACTGTTTATGTTTATAATTGGAGGCCGAATTTCTCTGGCGTTTTCTGTGTGAATAAGTTACAATGCTGACGACTGGACTTTATAGTTGTAGGAACTCTCACTAATTGTGGTAAAACTCTTCAAATACGAAATTATAGTTTCCAGAAATGATTAAAAACTTGTAAGAAACACTTGAAATAAAAGGAAATAGATTCATACTACATTTTCTGCCATTTTCATTCATGGAGATTACCAGTGGAAAGCTTGGAAATGACCAGAAACCTGATAATATTTACAACTCCGGTTACTTTAGGGAGCGTTTTCAGTACAATTTGCTTTCAAATGTTAGGAATTCAGGGTTATACAGCTCAAAATTTGTTTAGAAACACTGTAAGTAAGGACGATACTGTTTATGTTTATAATTGGAGGCCGAATTTCTCTCGCGTTTTCTGTGTGAATCAGTTAAAATTCTGACGATTCCAGTATATAGTTGTAGGAACACTCTCTAATTCTGGACAAACTCTTCAAATACACAATTATAGTTTCTGGAAATTATTAAAAACTTGTAAGAAACACTTAAAATAAAAGGAAATAGGTCCTTACTACATTTCCTGCCATTTTCAATCACGGAGGTTACCAGTGGAAAGTTCGGAAGTGACCAGAAAACTGATAATATTTACAACTCCGGCTACTTTAGGAAGCGTTTTCACTTGAATTTGCTTTCAAATATTAGGAATTAGGTTTATACAGCTCAAAACTTGTGTAGAAAGACTGTAAGTGAGGACTATACTCTTTATGTTTATAATTGGAGGCCGAATTTCTCTGGCGTTTTCTGTGTGAATAAGTTACAATGCTGACGATTGGACTATATAGTTGTAGGAACTCTCACTAATTGTGGTAAAACTCTTCAAATACGCAATTATAGTTTCCAGAAATGATTAAAAACTTGAAAGAAACACTTGAAATAAAAGGAAATAGATTCATCCTACATTTTCTGCCATTTTCATTCATGGAGATTACCAGTGGAAAGCTTGGAAATGACCAGAAACCTGATAATATTTACAACTCCGGTTACTTTAGGGAGCGTTTTCTGTACAATTTGCTTTCAAATGTTAGGAATTCAGGGTTATACAGCTCAAAATTTGTTTAGAAACACTGTAAGTAAGGACGATACTGTTTATGTTTATAATTGGAGGCCGAATTTCTCTCGCGTTTTCTGTGTGAATCAGTTAATATGCTGACGATTCAAGTATATAGTTGTAGGAACACTCTCTAATTCTGGACAAACTCTTCAAATACACAATTATAGTTTCCGGAAATGAATAAAAACTTGTAAGAAACACTTGAAATAAAAGGAAATAGGTTCTTACTACATTTCCTGCCATTTTCAATCACGGAGGTTACCAGTGGAAATTTCGGAAATGACCAGAAAACTGATAATATTTACAACTCCAGCGACATTAGGAAGCGTTTTCACTTAAATTTGCTTTCAAATATTAGGAATTAGGTTTATACAGCTCAAAACTTGTGTAGAAAGACTGTAAGTGAGGACTATACTGTTTTTGTTTATAATTGGAGGCCGAATTTCTCTGTCGTTTTCTGTGTGAATAAGTTACAATGCTGTCTATTCAAGTTTATAGTTGTAGGAACTCTCACTAATTGTGGTAAAACTCTTCAAATAAGCAATTATAGTTTTCAGAAACGATTAAAAACTTGTAAGAAACACTTGAAATAAAAGGAAATAGAATCATACTACATTTTCTGCCATTTTCATTCATGGAGATTACCAGTGGAAAGCTTGGAAATGACCAGAAAACTGATAATATTTACAACTCCGGTTACTTTAGGGAGCGTTTTCAGTACAATTTGCTTTCAAATGTTAGGAATTCAGGGTTATACAGCTCAAAATTTGTTTAGAAACACTGTAAGTAAGGACGATACTGTTTATGTTTATAATTGGAGGCCGAATTTCTCTCGCGTTTTCTGTGTGAATCAGTTAAAATTCTGACGATTCCAGTATATAGTTGTAGGAACACTCTCTAATTCTGGACAAACTCTTCAAATACACAATTATCGTTTCTGGAAATGATTAAAAACTTGTAAGAAACACTTAAAATAAAAGGAAATAGGTCCTTACTACATTTCCTGCCATTTTCAATCACGGAGGTTACCAGTGGAAAGTTCGGAAGTGACCAGAAAACTGATAATATTTACAACTCCGGCTACTTTAGGAAGCGTTTTCACTTGAATTTGCTTTCAAATATTAGGAATTAAGTTTATACAGCTCAAAAGTTCTGTAGAAAGACTGTAAGTGAGAACTATACTGTTTATGTTTATAATTGGAGGCCGAATTTCTCTGGCGTTTTCTGTGTGAATAAGTTACAATGCTGACGATTGGACTTTATAGTTGTAGGAACTCTCACTAATTGTGGTAAAACTCTTCAAATACGAAATTATAGTTTCCAGAAATGATTAAAAACTTGTAAGAAACACTTGAAATAAAAGGAAATAGATTCATACTACATTTTCTGCCATTTTCATTCATGGAGATTACCAGTGGAAAGCTTGGAAATAACCAGAAACCTGATAATATTTACAACTCCGGTTACTTTAGGGAGCGTTTTCAGTACAATTTGCTTTCAAATGTTAGGAATTCAGGGTTATACAGCTCAAAATTTGTTTAGAAACACTGTAAGTAAGGACGATACTGTTTATGTTTATAATTGGAGGCCGAATTTCTCTCGCGTTTTCTGTGTGAATCAGTTAAAATTCTGACGATTCCAGTATATAGTTGTAGGAACACTCTCTAATTCTGGACAAACTCTTCAAATACACAATTATAGTTTCTGGAAATGATTAAAAACTTGTAAGAAACACTTAAAATAAAAGGAAATAGGTCCTTACTACATTTCCTGCCATTTTCAATCACGGAGGTTACCAGTGGAAAGTTCGGAAGTGACCAGAAAACTGATAATATTTACAACTCCGGCTACTTTAGGAAGCGTTTTCACTTGAATTTGCTTTCAAATATTAGGAATTAGGTTTATACAGCTCAAAACTTGTGTAGAAAGACTGTAAGTGAGGACTATACTCTTTATGTTTATAATTGGAGGCCGAATTTCTCTGGCGTTTTCTGTGTGAATAAGTTACAATGCTGACGATTGGACTATATAGTTGTAGGAACTCTCACTAATTGTGGTAAAACTCTTCAAATACGCAATTATAGTTTCCAGAAATGATTAAAAACTTGAAAGAAACACTTGAAATAAAAGGAAATAGATTCATCCTACATTTTCTGCCATTTTCATTCATGGAGATTACCAGTGGAAAGCTTGGAAATGACCAGAAACCTGATAATATTTACAACTCCGGTTACTTTAGGGAGCGTTTTCTGTACAATTTGCTTTCAAATGTTAGGAATTCAGGGTTATACAGCTCAAAATTTGTTTAGAAACACTGTAAGTAAGGACGATACTGTTTATGTTTATAATTGGATGCCGAATTTCTCTCGCGTATTCTGTGTGAATCAGTTAAAATTCTGACGATTCCAGTATATAGTTGTAGGAACACTCTCTAATTCTGGACAAACTCTTCAAATACACAATTATAGTTTCTGGAAATGATTAAAAACTTATAAGAAACACTTGAAATAAAAGGAAATAGGTCCTTACTACATTTCCTGCCATTTTCAATCACGGAGGTTACCAGTGGAAAGTTCGGAAGTGACCAGAAAACTGATAATATTTACAACTCCGGCTACTTTAGGAAGTGTTTTCACTTGAATTTGCTTTCAAATATTAGGAATTAGGTTTATACAGCTCAAAACTTGTGTAGAAAGACTGTAAGTGAGGACTATACTGTTTATGTTTATAATTGGAGGCCGAATTTCTCTAGCGTTTTCTGTGTGAATAAGTTACAATGCTGACGATTGGACTATATAGTTGTAGGAACTCTCACTAATTGTGGTAAAACTCTTCAAATACGCAATTATAGTTTCCAGAAATGATTAAAAACTTGAAAGAAACACTTGAAATAAAAGGAAATAGATTCATACTACATTTTCTGCCATTTTCATTCATGGAGATTACCAGTGGAAAGCTTGGAAATGACCAGAAACCTGATAATATTTACAACTCCGGTTACTTTAGGGAGCGTTTTCAGTACAATTTGCTTTCAAATGTTAGGAATTCAGGGTTATACAGCTCAAAATTTGTTTAGAAACACTGTAAGTAAGGACGATACTGTTTATGTTTATAATTGGAGGCCGAATTTCTCTCGCGTTTTCTGTGTGAATCAGTTAAAATTCTGACGATTCCAGTATATAGTTGTAGGAACACTCTCTAATTCTGGACAAACTCTTCAAATACACAATTATAGTTTCTGGAAATGATTAAAAACTTGTAAGAAACACTTAAAATAAAAGGAAATAGTTCCTTACTACATTTCCTGCCATTTTCAATCACGGAGGTTACCAGTGGAAAGTTCGGAAATGACCAGAAAACTGATAATATTTACAACTCCGGCTACTTTAGGAAGCGTTTTCACTTGAATTTGCTTTCAAATATTAGGAATTAGGTTTATACAGCTCAAAACTTGTGTAGAAAGACTGTAAGTGAGGACTATACTGTTTATGTTTGTCATTGGAGGCCGAATTTCTCTGGCGTTTTCTGTGTGAATCAGTTAAAATGCTGTCTATTCAAGTTTATAGTTGTAGGAACTCTCACTAATTATGGTAAAACTCTTCAAATAAGCAATTATAGTTTTCAGAAACGATTAAAAACTTGTAAAAAACACTTGAAATAAAAGGAAATAGATTCATACTACATTTTCTGCCATTTTCATTCATGGAGATTACCAGTGGAAAGCTTGGAAATGACCAGAAACCTGATAATATTTACAACTCCGGTTACTTTAGGGAGCGTTTTCAGTACAATTTGCTTTCAAATGTTAGGAATTCAGGGTTATACAGCTCAAAATTTGTTTAGAAACACTGTAAGTAAGGACGATACTGTTTATGTTTATAATTGGAGGCCGAATTTCTCTCGCGTTTTCTGTGTGAATCAGTTAATATGCTGACGATTCCAGTATATAGTTGTAGGAACACTCTCTAATTCTGGACAAACTCTTCAAATACACAATTATAGTTTCTGGAAATGTTTAAAAACTTGTAAGAAACACTTGAAATAAAAGGAAATAGGTCCTTACTACATTTCCTGCCATTTTCAATCACGGAGGTTACCAGTGGAAAGTTCGGAAGTGACCAGAAAACTGATAATATTTACAACTCCGGCTACTTTAGGAAGCGTTTTCACTTGAATTTGCTTTCAAATATTAGGAAGTAGGTTTATACAGCTCAAAACTTGTGTAGAAAGACTGTAAGTGAGGACTATACTCTTTATGTTTATAATTGGAGGCCGAATTTCTCTGGCGTTTTCTTTGTGAATAAGTTACAATGCTGACGATTGGACAATATAGTTGTAGGAACTCTCACTAATTGTGGTAAAACTCTTCAAATACGCAATTATAGTTTCCAGAAATGATTAAAAACTTGAAAGAAACACTTGAAGTAAAAGGAAATAGATTCATACTACATTTTCTGCCATTTTCATTCATGGAGATTACCAGTGGAAAGCTTGGAAATGACCAGAAACCTGATAATATTTACAACTCCGGTTACTTTAGGGAGCGTTTTCAGTACAATTTGCTTTCAAATATTAGGAATTAGGTTTATACAGCTCAAAACTTGTGTAGAAAGACTGTAAGTGAGGACTATACTGTTTATGTTTATAATAGGAGGCCGAATTTCTCTCGCGTATTCTGTGTGAATCAGTTAAAATTCTGACGATTCCAGTATATAGTTGTAGGAACACTCTCTAATTCTGGACAAACTCTTCAAATACACAATTATAGTTTCTGGAAATGATTAAAAACTTGTAAGAAACACTTGAAATAAAAGGAAATAGCTCCTTACTACATTTCCTGCCATTTTCAATCACGGAGGTTACCAGTGGAAAGTTCGGAAGTGACCAGAAAACTGATAATATTTACAACTCCGGCTACTTTAGGAAGTGTTTTCACTTGAATTTGCTTTCAAATATTAGGAATTAGGTTTATACAGCTCAAAACTTGTGTAGAAAGACTGTAAGTGAGGACTATACTGTTTATGTTTATAATTGGAGGCCGAATTTCTCTGGCGTTTTCTGTGTGAATAAGTTACAATGCTGACGATTGGACTATATAGTTGTAGGAACTCTCACTAATTGTGGTAAAACTCTTCAAATACGCAATTATAGTTTCCAGAAATGATTAAAAACTTGAAAGAAACACTTGAAATAAAAGGAAATAGATTCATACTACATTTTCTGCCATTTTCATTCATGGAGATTACCAGTGGAAAGCTTGGAAATGACCAGAAACCTGATAATATTTACAACTCCGGTTACTTTAGGGAGCGTTTTCAGTACAATTTGCTTTCAAATGTTAGGAATTCAGGGTTATACAGCTCAAAATTTGTTTAGAAACACTGTAAGTAAGGACGATACTGTTTATGTTTATAATTGGAGGCCGAATTTCTCTCGCGTTTTCTGTGTGAATCAGTTAAAATTCTGACGATTCCAGTATATAGTTGTAGGAACACTCTCTAATTCTGGACAAACTCTTCAAATACACAATTATAGTTTCTGGAAATGATTAAAAACTTGTAAGAAACACTTAAAATAAAAGGAAATAGTTCCTTACTACATTTCCTGCCATTTTCAATCACGGAGGTTACCAGTGGAAAGTTCGGAAATGACCAGAAAACTGATAATATTTACAACTCCGGCTACTTTAGGAAGCGTTTTCACTTGAATTTGCTTTCAAATATTAGGAATTAGGTTTATACAGCTCAAAACTTGTGTAGAAAGACTGTAAATGAGGACTATACTGTTTATGTTTGTCATTGGAGGCCGAATTTCTCTGGCGTTTTCTGTGTGAATCAGTTAAAATGCTGTCTATTCAAGTTTATAGTTGTAGGAACTCTCACTAATTATGGTAAAACTCTTCAAATAAGCAATTATAGTTTTCAGAAACGATTAAAAACTTGTAAAAAACACTTGAAATAAAAGGAAATAGATTCATACTACATTTTCTGCCATTTTCATTCATGGAGATTACCAGTGGAAAGCTTGGAAATGACCAGAAACCTGATAATATTTACAACTCCGGTTACTTTAGGGAGCGTTTTCAGTACAATTTGCTTTCAAATGTTAGGAATTCAGGGTTATACAGCTCAAAATTTGTTTAGAAACACTGTAAGTAAGGACGATACTGTTTATGTTTATAATTGGAGGCCGAATTTCTCTCGCGTTTTCTGTGTGAATCAGTTAATATGCTGACGATTCAAGTATATAGTTGTAGGAACACTCTCTAATTCTGGACAAACTCTTCAAATACACAATTATAGTTTCCGGAAATGAATAAAAACTTGTAAGAAACACTTGAAATAAAAGGAAATAGGTTCTTACTACATTTCCTGCCATTTTCAATCACGGAGGTTACCAGTGGAAATTTCCGAAATGACCAGAAAACTGATAATATTTACAACTCCAGCGACATTAGGAAGCGTTTTCACTTAAATTTGCTTTCAAATATTAGGAATTAGGTTTATACAGCTCAAAACTTGTGTAGAAAGACTGTAAGTGAGGACTATACTGTTTTTGTTTATAATTGGAGGCCGAATTTCTCTGTCGTTTTCTGTGTGAATAAGTTACAATGCTGTCTATTCAAGTTTATAGTTGTAGGAACTCTCACTAATTGTGGTAAAACTCTTCAAATAAGCAATTATAGTTTTCAGAAACGATTAAAAACTTGTAAGAAACACTTGAAATAAAAGGAAATAGAATCATACTACATTTTCTGCCATTTTCATTCATGGAGATTACCAGTGGAAAGCTTGGAAATGACCAGAAAACTGATAATATTTACAACTCCGGTTACTTTAGGGAGCGTTTTCAGTACAATTTGCTTTCAAATGTTAGGAATTCAGGGTTATACAGCTCAAAATTTGTTTAGAAACACTGTAAGTAAGGACGATACTGTTTATGTTTATAATTGGAGGCCGAATTTCTCTCGCGTTTTCTGTGTGAATCAGTTAAAATTCTGACGATTCCAGTATATAGTTGTAGGAACACTCTCTAATTCTGGACAAACTCTTCAAATACACAGTTATCGTTTCTGGAAATGATTAAAAACTTGTAAGAAACACTTGAAATAAAAGGAAATAGGTCCTTACTACATTTCCTGCCATTTTCAATCACGGAGGTTACCAGTGGAAAGTTCGGAAGTGACCAGAAAACTGATAATATTTACAACTCCGGCTACTTTAGGAAGCGTTTTCACTTGAATTTGCTTTCAAATATTAGGAATTAAGTTTATACAGCTCAAAACTTCTGTAGAAAGACTGTAAGTGAGGACTATACTGTTTATGTTTATAATTGGAGGCCGAATTTCTCTGGCGTTTTCTGTGTGAATAAGTTACAATGCTGACGATTGGACTTTATAGTTGTAGGAACTCTCACTAATTGTGGTAAAACTCTTCAAATACGCAATTATGGTTTCCAGAAATGATTAAAAACTTGTAAGAAACACTTGAAATAAAAGGAAATAGATTCATACTACATTTTCTGCCATTTTCATTCATGGAGATTACCAGTGGAAAGCTTGGAAATGACCAGAAACCTGATAATATTTACAACTCCGGTTACTTTAGGGAGCGTTTTCAGTACAATTTGCTTTCAAATGTTAGGAATTCAGGGTTATACAGCTCAAAATTTGTTTAGAAACACTGTAAGTAAGGACGATACTGTTTATGTTTATAATTGGAGGCCGAATTTCTCTCGCGTTTTCTGTGTGAATCAGTTAATATGCTGACGATTCCAGTATATAGTTGTAGGAACACTCTCTAATTCTGGACAAACTCTTCAAATACACAATTACAGTTTCCGGAAATGAATAAAAACTTGTAAGAAACAATTGAAATAAAAGGAAATAGGTTCTTACTACATTTCCTGCCATTTTCAATCACGGAGGTTACCAGTGGAAATTTCGGAAATGACCAGAAAACTGATAATATTTACATCTCCAGCGACATTAGGAAGCGTTTTCACTCAAATTTGCTTTCAAATATTAGGAATTAGGTTTATACAGCTCAAAACTTGTGTAGAAAGACTGTAAGTGAGGACTATACTGTTTATGTTTATAATTGGAGGCCGAATTTCTCTGGCGTTTTCTGTGTGAATAAGTTACAATGCTGACGATTGGACTATATAGTTGTAGGAACTCTCACTAATTGTTGTAAAACTCTTCAAATACGCAATTATAGTTTCCAGAAATGATTAAAAACTTGAAAGAAACACTTGAAATAAAAGGAAATAGATTCATACTACATTTTCTGCCATTTTCATTCATGGAGATTACCAGTGGAAAGCTTGGAAATGACCAGAAACCTGATAATATTTACAACTCCGGTTACTTTAGGGAGCGTTTTCAGTACAATTTGCTTTCAAATGTTAGGAATTCAGGGTTATACAGCTCAAAATTTGTTTAGAAACACTGTAAGTAAGGACGATACTGTTTATGTTTATAATTGGAGGCCGAATTTCTCTCGCGTTTTCTGTGTGAATCAGTTAATATGCTGACGATTCCAGTATATAGTTGTAGGAACACTCTCTAATTCTGGACAAACTCTTCAAATACACAATTATAGTTTCCGGAAATGAATAAAAACTTGTAAGAAACACTTGAAATAAAAGGAAATAGGTTCTTACTACATTTCCTGCCATTTTCAATCACGGAGGTTACCAGTGGAAATTTCGGAAATGACCAGAAAACTGATAATATTTACAACTCCGGCTACTTAAGGAAGCGTTTTCACTTGAATTTGCTTTCAAATATTAGGAATTAGGTTTATACAGCTCAAAACTTGTGTAGAAAGACTGTAAGTGAGGACTATACTGTTTATGTTTATAATTGGAGGCCGAATTTCTCTGGCGTTTTCTGTGTGAATAAGTTACAATGCTGACGATTGGACTATATAGTTGTAGGAACTCTCACTAATTGTGGTAAAACTCTTCAAATACGCAATTATAGTTTCCAGAAATGATTAAAAACTTGTAAGAAACACTTGAAATAAAAGGAAATAGATTCATACTACATTTTCTGCCATTTTCATTCATGGAGATTACCAGTGGAAAGCTTGGAAATGACCAGAAACCTGATAATATTTACAACTCCGGTTAGTTTAGGGAGCGTTTTCAGTACAATTTGCTTTCAAATGTTAGGAATTCAGGGTTATACAGCTCAAAATTTGTTTAGAAACACTGTAAGTAAGGACGATACTGTTTATGTTTATAATTGGAGGCCGAATTTCTCTCGCGTTTTCTGTGTGAATCAGTTAAAATTCTGACGATTCCAGTATATAGTTGTAGGAACACTCTCTAATTCTGGACAAACTCTTCAAATACACAATTATAGTTTCTGGAAATGATTAAAAACTTGTAAGAAACACTTGAAATAAAAGGAAATAGGTCCTTACTACATTTCCTGCCATTTTCAATCACGGAGGTTACCAGTGGAAAGTTCGGAAATGACCAGAAAACTGATAATATTTACAACTCCGGCTACTTTAGGAAGCGTTTTCACTTGAATTTGCTTTCAAATATTAGGAATTAGGTTTATACAGCTCAAAACTTGTGTAGAAAGACTGTAAGTGAGGACTATACTCTTTATGTTTATAATTGGAGGCCGAATTTCTCTGGCGTTTTCTGTGTGAATAAGTTACAATGCTGACGATTGGACTATATAGTTGTAGGAACTCTCACTAATTGTGGTAAAACTCTTCAAATACGCAATTATAGTTTCCAGAAATGATTAAAAACTTGAAAGAAACACTTGAAATAAAAGGAAATAGATTCATACTACATTTTCTGCCATTTTCATTCATGGAGATTACCAGTGGAAAGCTTGGAAATGACCAGAATCCTGATAATATTTACAACTCCGGTTACTTTAGGGAGCGTTTTCTGTACAATTTGCTTTCAAATGTTAGGAATTCAGGGTTATACAGCTCAAAATTTGTTTAGAAACACTGTAAGTAAGGACGATACTGTTTATGTTTATAATTGGAGGCCGAATTTCTCTCGCGTTTTCTGTGTGAATCAGTTAAAATTCTGACGATTCCAGTATATAGTTGTAGGAACACTCTCTAATTCTGGACAAACTCTTCAAATACACAGTTATCGTTTCTGGAAATGATTAAAAACTTGTAAGAAACACTTGAAATAAAAGGAAATAGGTCCTTACTACATTTCCTGCCATTTTCAATCACGGAGGTTACCAGTGGAAAGTTCGGAAGTGACCAGAAAACTGATAATATTTACAACTCCGGCTACTTTAGGAAGCGTTTTCACTTGAATTTGCTTTCAAATATTAGGAATTAAGTTTATACAGCTCAAAACTTCTGTAGAAAGACTGTAAGTGAGGACTATACTGTTTATGTTTATAATTGGAGGCCGAATTTCTCTGGCGTTTTCTGTGTGAATAAGTTACAATGCTGACGATTGGACTTTATAGTTGTAGGAACTCTCACTAATTGTGGTAAAACTCTTCAAATACGCAATTATGGTTTCCAGAAATGATTAAAAACTTGTAAGAAACACTTGAAATAAAAGGAAATAGATTCATACTACATTTTCTGCCATTTTCATTCATGGAGATTACCAGTGGAAAGCTTGGAAATGACCAGAAACCTGATAATATTTACAACTCCGGTTACTTTAGGGAGCGTTTTCAGTACAATTTGCTTTCAAATGTTAGGAATTCAGGGTTATACAGCTCAAAATTTGTTTAGAAACACTGTAAGTAAGGACGATACTGTTTATGTTTATAATTGGAGGCCGAATTTCTCTCGCGTTTTCTGTGTGAATCAGTTAATATGCTGACGATTCCAGTATATAGTTGTAGGAACACTCTCTAATTCTGGACAAACTCTTCAAATACACAATTACAGTTTCCGGAAATGAATAAAAACTTGTAAGAAACAATTGAAATAAAAGGAAATAGGTTCTTACTACATTTCCTGCCATTTTCAATCACGGAGGTTACCAGTGGAAATTTCGGAAATGACCAGAAAACTGATAATATTTACATCTCCAGCGACATTAGGAAGCGTTTTCACTCAAATTTGCTTTCAAATATTAGGAATTAGGTTTATACAGCTCAAAACTTGTGTAGAAAGACTGTAAGTGAGGACTATACTGTTTATGTTTATAATTGGAGGCCGAATTTCTCTGGCGTTTTCTGTGTGAATAAGTTACAATGCTGACGATTGGACTATATAGTTGTAGGAACTCTCACTAATTGTTGTAAAACTCTTCAAATACGCAATTATAGTTTCCAGAAATGATTAAAAACTTGAAAGAAACACTTGAAATAAAAGGAAATAGATTCATACTACATTTTCTGCCATTTTCATTCATGGAGATTACCAGTGGAAAGCTTGGAAATGACCAGAAACCTGATAATATTTACAACTCCGGTTACTTTAGGGAGCGTTTTCAGTACAATTTGCTTTCAAATGTTAGGAATTCAGGGTTATACAGCTCAAAATTTGTTTAGAAACACTGTAAGTAAGGACGATACTGTTTATGTTTATAATTGGAGGCCGAATTTCTCTCGCGTTTTCTGTGTGAATCAGTTAATATGCTGACGATTCCAGTATATAGTTGTAGGAACACTCTCTAATTCTGGACAAACTCTTCAAATACACAATTATAGTTTCCGGAAATGAATAAAAACTTGTAAGAAACACTTGAAATAAAAGGAAATAGGTTCTTACTACATTTCCTGCCATTTTCAATCACGGAGGTTACCAGTGGAAATTTCGGAAATGACCAGAAAACTGATAATATTTACAACTCCGGCTACTTAAGGAAGCGTTTTCACTTGAATTTGCTTTCAAATATTAGGAATTAGGTTTATACAGCTCAAAACTTGTGTAGAAAGACTGTAAGTGAGGACTATACTGTTTATGTTTATAATTGGAGGCCGAATTTCTCTGGCGTTTTCTGTGTGAATAAGTTACAATGCTGACGATTGGACTATATAGTTGTAGGAACTCTCACTAATTGTGGTAAAACTCTTCAAATACGCAATTATAGTTTCCAGAAATGATTAAAAACTTGTAAGAAACACTTGAAATAAAAGGAAATAGATTCATACTACATTTTCTGCCATTTTCATTCATGGAGATTACCAGTGGAAAGCTTGGAAATGACCAGAAACCTGATAATATTTACAACTCCGGTTAGTTTAGGGAGCGTTTTCAGTACAATTTGCTTTCAAATGTTAGGAATTCAGGGTTATACAGCTCAAAATTTGTTTAGAAACACTGTAAGTAAGGACGATACTGTTTATGTTTATAATTGGAGGCCGAATTTCTCTCGCGTTTTCTGTGTGAATCAGTTAAAATTCTGACGATTCCAGTATATAGTTGTAGGAACACTCTCTAATTCTGGACAAACTCTTCAAATACACAATTATAGTTTCTGGAAATGATTAAAAACTTGTAAGAAACACTTGAAATAAAAGGAAATAGGTCCTTACTACATTTCCTGCCATTTTCAATCACGGAGGTTACCAGTGGAAAGTTCGGAAATGACCAGAAAACTGATAATATTTACAACTCCGGCTACTTTAGGAAGCGTTTTCACTTGAATTTGCTTTCAAATATTAGGAATTAGGTTTATACAGCTCAAAACTTGTGTAGAAAGACTGTAAGTGAGGACTATACTCTTTATGTTTATAATTGGAGGCCGAATTTCTCTGGCGTTTTCTGTGTGAATAAGTTACAATGCTGACGATTGGACTATATAGTTGTAGGAACTCTCACTAATTGTGGTAAAACTCTTCAAATACGCAATTATAGTTTCCAGAAATGATTAAAAACTTGAAAGAAACACTTGAAATAAAAGGAAATAGATTCATACTACATTTTCTGCCATTTTCATTCATGGAGATTACCAGTGGAAAGCTTGGAAATGACCAGAATCCTGATAATATTTACAACTCCGGTTACTTTAGGGAGCGTTTTCTGTACAATTTGCTTTCAAATGTTAGGAATTCAGGGTTATACAGCTCAAAATTTGTTTAGAAACACTGTAAGTAAGGACGATACTGTTTATGTTTATAATTGGAGGCCGAATTTCTCTCGCGTTTTCTGTGTGAATCAGTTAAAATTCTGACGATTCCAGTATATAGTTGTAGGAACACTCTCTAATTCTGGACAAACTCTTCAAATACACAGTTATCGTTTCTGGAAATGATTAAAAACTTGTAAGAAACACTTGAAATAAAAGGAAATAGGTCCTTACTACATTTCCTGCCATTTTCAATCACGGAGGTTACCAGTGGAAAGTTCGGAAGTGACCAGAAAACTGATAATATTTACAACTCCGGCTACTTTAGGAAGCGTTTTCACTTGAATTTGCTTTCAAATATTAGGAATTAAGTTTATACAGCTCAAAACTTCTGTAGAAAGACTGTAAGTGAGGACTATACTGTTTATGTTTATAATTGGAGGCCGAATTTCTCTGGCGTTTTCTGTGTGAATAAGTTACAATGCTGACGATTGGACTTTATAGTTGTAGGAACTCTCACTAATTGTGGTAAAACTCTTCAAATACGCAATTATGGTTTCCAGAAATGATTAAAAACTTGTAAGAAACACTTGAAATAAAAGGAAATAGATTCATACTACATTTTCTGCCATTTTCATTCATGGAGATTACCAGTGGAAAGCTTGGAAATGACCAGAAACCTGATAATATTTACAACTCCGGTTACTTTAGGGAGCGTTTTCAGTACAATTTGCTTTCAAATGTTAGGAATTCAGGGTTATACAGCTCAAAATTTGTTTAGAAACACTGTAAGTAAGGACGATACTGTTTATGTTTATAATTGGAGGCCGAATTTCTCTCGCGTTTTCTGTGTGAATCAGTTAATATGCTGACGATTCCAGTATATAGTTGTAGGAACACTCTCTAATTCTGGACAAACTCTTCAAATACACAATTACAGTTTCCGGAAATGAATAAAAACTTGTAAGAAACAATTGAAATAAAAGGAAATAGGTTCTTACTACATTTCCTGCCATTTTCAATCACGGAGGTTACCAGTGGAAATTTCGGAAATGACCAGAAAACTGATAATATTTACATCTCCAGCGACATTAGGAAGCGTTTTCACTCAAATTTGCTTTCAAATATTAGGAATTAGGTTTATACAGCTCAAAACTTGTGTAGAAAGACTGTAAGTGAGGACTATACTGTTTATGTTTATAATTGGAGGCCGAATTTCTCTGGCGTTTTCTGTGTGAATAAGTTACAATGCTGACGATTGGACTATATAGTTGTAGGAACTCTCACTAATTGTTGTAAAACTCTTCAAATACGCAATTATAGTTTCCAGAAATGATTAAAAACTTGAAAGAAACACTTGAAATAAAAGGAAATAGATTCATACTACATTTTCTGCCATTTTCATTCATGGAGATTACCAGTGGAAAGCTTGGAAATGACCAGAAACCTGATAATATTTACAACTCCGGTTACTTTAGGGAGCGTTTTCAGTACAATTTGCTTTCAAATGTTAGGAATTCAGGGTTATACAGCTCAAAATTTGTTTAGAAACACTGTAAGTAAGGACGATACTGTTTATGTTTATAATTGGAGGCCGAATTTCTCTCGCGTTTTCTGTGTGAATCAGTTAATATGCTGACGATTCCAGTATATAGTTGTAGGAACACTCTCTAATTCTGGACAAACTCTTCAAATACACAATTATAGTTTCCGGAAATGAATAAAAACTTGTAAGAAACACTTGAAATAAAAGGAAATAGGTTCTTACTACATTTCCTGCCATTTTCAATCACGGAGGTTACCAGTGGAAATTTCGGAAATGACCAGAAAACTGATAATATTTACAACTCCGGCTACTTAAGGAAGCGTTTTCACTTGAATTTGCTTTCAAATATTAGGAATTAGGTTTATACAGCTCAAAACTTGTGTAGAAAGACTGTAAGTGAGGACTATACTGTTTATGTTTATAATTGGAGGCCGAATTTCTCTGGCGTTTTCTGTGTGAATAAGTTACAATGCTGACGATTGGACTATATAGTTGTAGGAACTCTCACTAATTGTGGTAAAACTCTTCAAATACGCAATTATAGTTTCCAGAAATGATTAAAAACTTGTAAGAAACACTTGAAATAAAAGGAAATAGATTCATACTACATTTTCTGCCATTTTCATTCATGGAGATTACCAGTGGAAAGCTTGGAAATGACCAGAAACCTGATAATATTTACAACTCCGGTTAGTTTAGGGAGCGTTTTCAGTACAATTTGCTTTCAAATGTTAGGAATTCAGGGTTATACAGCTCAAAATTTGTTTAGAAACACTGTAAGTAAGGACGATACTGTTTATGTTTATAATTGGAGGCCGAATTTCTCTCGCGTTTTCTGTGTGAATCAGTTAAAATTCTGACGATTCCAGTATATAGTTGTAGGAACACTCTCTAATTCTGGACAAACTCTTCAAATACACAATTATAGTTTCTGGAAATGATTAAAAACTTGTAAGAAACACTTGAAATAAAAGGAAATAGGTCCTTACTACATTTCCTGCCATTTTCAATCACGGAGGTTACCAGTGGAAAGTTCGGAAATGACCAGAAAACTGATAATATTTACAACTCCGGCTACTTTAGGAAGCGTTTTCACTTGAATTTGCTTTCAAATATTAGGAATTAGGTTTATACAGCTCAAAACTTGTGTAGAAAGACTGTAAGTGAGGACTATACTCTTTATGTTTATAATTGGAGGCCGAATTTCTCTGGCGTTTTCTGTGTGAATAAGTTACAATGCTGACGATTGGACTATATAGTTGTAGGAACTCTCACTAATTGTGGTAAAACTCTTCAAATACGCAATTATAGTTTCCAGAAATGATTAAAAACTTGAAAGAAACACTTGAAATAAAAGGAAATAGATTCATACTACATTTTCTGCCATTTTCATTCATGGAGATTACCAGTGGAAAGCTTGGAAATGACCAGAATCCTGATAATATTTACAACTCCGGTTACTTTAGGGAGCGTTTTCTGTACAATTTGCTTTCAAATGTTAGGAATTCAGGGTTATACAGCTCAAAATTTGTTTAGAAACACTGTAAGTAAGGACGATACTGTTTATGTTTATAATTGGAGGCCGAATTTCTCTCGCGTTTTCTGTGTGAATCAGTTAATATGCTGACGATTCAAGTATATAGTTGTAGGAACACTCTCTAATTCTGGACAAACTCTTCAAATACACAATTATAGTTTCCGGAAATGAATAAAAACTTGTAAGAAACACTTGAAATAAAAGGAAATAGGTTCTTACTACATTTCCTGCCATTTTCAATCACGGAGGTTACCAGTGGAAATTTCGGAAATGACCAGAAAACTGATAATATTTACAACTCCAGGGACATTAGGAAGCGTTTTCACTTAAATTTGCTTTCAAATATTAGGAATTAGGTTTATACAGCTCAAAACTTGTGTAGAAAGACTGTAAGTGAGGACTATACTGTTTTTGTTTATAATTGGAGGCCGAATTTCTCTGTCGTTTTCTGTGTGAATAAGTTACAATGCTGTCTATTCAAGTTTATAGTTGTAGGAACTCTCACTAATTGTGGTAAAACTCTTCAAATAAGCAATTATAGTTTTCAGAAACGATTAAAAACTTGTAAGAAACACTTGAAATAAAAGGAAATATATTCATACTACATTTTCTGCCATTTTCATTCATGGAGATTACCAGTGGAAAGCTTGGAAATGACCAGAAAACTGATAATATTTACAACTCCGGTTACTTTAGGGAGCGTTTTCAGTACAATTTGCTTTCAAATGTTAGGAATTCAGGGTTATACAGCTCAAAATTTGTTTAGAAACACTGTAAGTAAGGACGATACTGTTTATGTTTATAATTGGAGGCCGAATTTCTCTGGCGTTTTCTGTGTGAATAAGTTACAATGCTGACGATTGGACTATATAGTTGTAGGAACTCTCACTAATTGTGGTAAAACTCTTCAAATACGCAATTATAGTTTCCAGAAATGATTAAAAACTTGAAAGAAACACTTGAAATAAAAGGAAATAGATTCATACTACATTTTCTGCCATTTTCATTCATGGAGATTACCAGTGGAAAGCTTGGAAATGACCAGAAACCTGATAATATTTACAACTCCGGTTACTTTAGGGAGCGTTTTCAGTACAATTTGCTTTCAAATGTTAGGAATTCAGGGTTATACAGCTCAAAATTTGTTTAGAAACACTGTAAGTAAGGACGATACTGTTTATGTTTATAATTGGAGGCCGAATTTCTCTCGCGTATTCTGTGTGAATCAGTTAAAATTCTGACGATTCCAGTATATAGTTGTAGGAACACTCTCTAATTCTGGACAAACTCTTCAAATACACAATTATAGTTTCTGGAAATGATTAAAAACTTGTAAGAAACACTTGAAATAAAAGGAAATAGGTCCTTACTACATTTCCTGCCATTTTCAATCACGGAGGTTACCAGTGGGAAGTTCGGAAGTGACCAGAAAACTGATAATATTTACAACTCCGGCTACTTTAGGAAGCGTTTTCACTTGAATTTGCTTTCAAATATTAGGAATTAGGTTTATACAGCTCAAAACTTGTGTAGAAAGACTGTAAGTGAGGACTATACTCTTTATGTTTATAATTGGAGGCCGAATTTCTCTGGCGTTTTCTGTGTGAATAAGTTACAATGCTGACGATTGGACAATATAGTTGTAGGAACTCTCACTAATTGTGGTAAAACTCTTCAAATACGCAATTATAGTTTCCAGAAATGATTAAAAACTTGAAAGAAACACTTGAAATAAAAGGAAATAGATTCATACTACATTTTCTGCCATTTTCATTCATGGAGATTACCAGTGGAAAGCTTGGAAATGACCAGAAACCTGATAATATTTACAACTCCGGTTACTTTAGGGAGCGTTTTCAGTACAATTTGCTTTCAAATATTAGGAATTAGGTTTATACAGCTCAAAACTTGTGTAGAAAGACTGTAAGTGAGGACTATACTGTTTATGTTTATAATAGGAGGCCGAATTTCTCTCGCGTTTTCTGTGTGAATCAGTTAATATGCTGACGATTCCAGTATATAGTTGTAGGAACACTCTCTAATTCTGGACAAACTCTTCAAATACACAATTACAGTTTCCGGAAATGAATAAAAACTTGTAAGAAACAATTGAAATAAAAGGAAATAGGTTCTTACTACATTTCCTGCCATTTTCAATCACGGAGGTTACCAGTGGAAATTTCGGAAATGACCAGAAAACTGATAATATTTACATCTCCAGCGACATTAGGAAGCGTTTTCACTTAAATTTGCTTTCAAATATTAGGAATTAGGTTTATACAGCTCAAAACTTGTGTAGAAAGACTGTAAGTGAGGACTATACTGTTTATGTTTATAATTGGAGGCCGAATTTCTCTGGCGTTTTCTGTGTGAATAAGTTACAATGCTGACGATTGGACTATATAGTTGTAGGAACTCTCACTAATTGTGGTAAAACTCTTCAAATACGCAATTATAGTTTCCAGAAATGATTAAAAACTTGAAAGAAACACTTGAAATAAAAGGAAATAGATTCATACTACATTTTCTGCCATTTTCATTCATGGAGATTACCAGTGGAAAGCTTGGAAATGACCAGAAACCTGATAATATTTACAACTCCGGTTACTTTAGGGAGCGTTTTCAGTACAATTTGCTTTCAAATGTTAGGAATTCAGGGTTATACAGCTCAAAATTTGTTTAGAAACACTGTAAGTAAGGACGATACTGTTTATGTTTATAATTGGAGGCCGAATTTCTCTCGCGTTTTCTGTGTGAATCAGTTAATATGCTGACGATTCCAGTATATAGTTGTAGGAACACTCTCTAATTCTGGACAAACTCTTCAAATACACAATTATAGTTTCCGGAAATGAATAAAAACTTGTAAGAAACACTTGAAATAAAAGGAAATAGGTTCTTACTACATTTCCTGCCATTTTCAATCACGGAGGTTACCAGTGGAAATTTCGGAAATGACCAGAAAACTGATAATATTTACAACTCCGGCTACTTAAGGAAGCGTTTTCACTTGAATTTGCTTTCAAATATTAGGAATTAGGTTTATACAGCTCAAAACTTGTGTAGAAAGACTGTAAGTGAGGACTATACTGTTTATGTTTATAATTGGAGGCCGAATTTCTCTGGCGTTTTCTGTGTGAATAAGTTACAATGCTGACGATTGGACTATATAGTTGTAGGAACTCTCACTAATTGTGGTAAAACTCTTCAAATACGCAATTATAGTTTCCAGAAATGATTAAAAACTTGTAAGAAACACTTGAAATAAAAGGAAATAGATTCATACTACATTTTCTGCCATTTTCATTCATGGAGATTACCAGTGGAAAGCTTGGAAATGACCAGAAACCTGATAATATTTACAACTCCGGTTACTTTAGGGAGCGTTTTCAGTACAATTTGCTTTCAAATGTTAGGAATTCAGGGTTATACAGCTCAAAATTTGTTTAGAAACACTGTAAGTAAGGACGATACTGTTTATGTTTATAATTGGAGGCCGAATTTCTCTCGCGTTTTCTGTGTGAATCAGTTAAAATTCTGACGATTCCAGTATATAGTTGTAGGAACACTCTCTAATTCTGGACAAACTCTTCAAATACACAATTATAGTTTCTGGAAATGATTAAAAACTTGTAAGAAACACTTGAAATAAAAGGAAATAGGTCCTTACTACATTTCCTGCCATTTTCAATCACGGAGGTTACCAGTGGAAAGTTCGGAAATGACCAGAAAACTGATAATATTTACAACTCCGGCTACTTTAGGAAGCGTTTTCACTTGAATTTGCTTTCAAATATTAGGAATTAGGTTTATACAGCTCAAAACTTGTGTAGAAAGACTGTAAGTGAGGACTATACTCTTTATGTTTATAATTGGAGGCCGAATTTCTCTGGCGTTTTCTGTGTGAATAAGTTACAATGCTGACGATTGGACTATATAGTTGTAGGAACTCTCACTAATTGTGGTAAAACTCTTCAAATACGCAATTATAGTTTCCAGAAATGATTAAAAACTTGAAAGAAACACTTGAAATAAAAGGAAATAGATTCATACTACATTTTCTGCCATTTTCATTCATGGAGATTACCAGTGGAAAGCTTGGAAATGACCAGAAACCTGATAATATTTACAACTCCGGTTACTTTAGGGAGCGTTTTCTGTACAATTTGCTTTCAAATGTTAGGAATTCAGGGTTATACAGCTCAAAATTTGTTTAGAAACACTGTAAGTAAGGACGATACTGTTTATGTTTATAATTGGAGGCCGAATTTCTCTCGCGTTTTCTGTGTGAATCAGTTAATATGCTGACGATTCAAGTATATAGTTGTAGGAACACTCTCTAATTCTGGACAAACTCTTCAAATACACAATTATAGTTTCCGGAAATGAATAAAAACTTGTAAGAAACACTTGAAATAAAAGGAAATAGGTTCTTACTACATTTCCTGCCATTTTCAATCACGGAGGTTACCAGTGGAAATTTCGGAAATGACCAGAAAACTGATAATATTTACAACTCCAGGGACATTAGGAAGCGTTTTCACTTAAATTTGCTTTCAAATATTAGGAATTAGGTTTATACAGCTCAAAACTTGTGTAGAAAGACTGTAAGTGAGGACTATACTGTTTTTGTTTATAATTGGAGGCCGAATTTCTCTGTCGTTTTCTGTGTGAATAAGTTACAATGCTGTCTATTCAAGTTTATAGTTGTAGGAACTCTCACTAATTGTGGTAAAACTCTTCAAATAAGCAATTATAGTTTTCAGAAACGATTAAAAACTTGTAAGAAACACTTGAAATAAAAGGAAATAGATTCATACTACATTTTCTGCCATTTTCATTCATGGAGATTACCAGTGGAAAGCTTGGAAATGACCAGAAAACTGATAATATTTACAACTCCGGTTACTTTAGGGAGCGTTTTCAGTACAATTTGCTTTCAAATGTTAGGAATTCATGGTTATACAGCTCAAAATTTGTTTAGAAACACTGTAAGTAAGGACGATACTGTTTATGTTTATAATTGGAGGCCGAATTTCTCTGGCGTTTTCTGTGTGAATAAGTTACAATGCTGACGATTGGACTATATAGTTGTAGGAACTCTCACTAATTGTGGTAAAACTCTTCAAATACGCAATTATAGTTTCCAGAAATGATTAAAAACTTGAAAGAAACACTTGAAATAAAAGGAAATAGATTCATACTACATTTTCTGCCATTTTCATTCATGGAGATTACCAGTGGAAAGCTTGGAAATGACCAGAAACCTGATAATATTTACAACTCCGGTTACTTTAGGGAGCGTTTTCAGTACAATTTGCTTTCAAATGTTAGGAATTCAGGGTTATACAGCTCAAAATTTGTTTAGAAACACTGTAAGTAAGGATGATACTGTTTATGTTTATAATTGGAGGCCGAATTTCTCTCGCGTTTTCTGTGTGAATCAGTTAAAATTCTGACGATTCCAGTATATAGTTGTAGGAACACTCTCTAATTCTGGACAAACTCTTCAAATACACAATTATAGTTTCTGGAAATGATTAAAAACTTGTAAGAAACACTTAAAATAAAAGGAAATAGGTCCTTACTACATTTCCTGCCATTTTCAATCACGGAGGTTACCAGTGGAAAGTTCGGAAATGACCAGAAAACTGATAATATTTACAACTCCGGCTACTTTAGGAAGCGTTTTCACTTAAATTTGCTTTCAAATATTAGGAATTAGGTTTATACAGCTCAAAACTTGTGTAGAAAGACTGTAAGTGAGGACTATACTGTTTTTGTTTATAATTGGAGGCCGAATTTCTCTGTCGTTTTCTGTGTGAATAAGTTACAATGCTGTCTATTCAAGTTTATAGTTGTAGGAACTCACACTAATTGTGGTAAAACTCTTCAAATAAGCAATTATAGTTTTCAGAAACGATTAAAAACTTGTAAGAAACACTTGAAATAAAAGGAAATAGATTCATACTACATTTTCTGCCATTTTCATTCATGGAGATTACCAGTGGAAAGCTTGGAAATGACCAGAAAACTGATAATATTTACAACTCCGGTTACTTTAGGGAGCGTTTTCAGTACAATTTGCTTTCAAATGTTAGGAATTCAGGGTTATACAGCTCAAAATTTGTTTAGAAACACTGTAAGTAAGGACGATACTGTTTATGTTTATAATTGGAGGCCGAATTTCTCTCGCGTTTTCTGTGTGAATCAGTTAAAATTCTGACGATTCCAGTATATAGTTGTAGGAACACTCTCTAATTCTGGACAAACTCTTCAAATACACAATTATAGTTTCTGGAAATGATTAAAAACTTGTAAGAAACACTTGAAATAAAAGGAAATAGGTCCTTACTACATTTCCTGCCATTTTCAATCACGAAGGTTACCAGTGGAAAGTTCGGAAGTGACCAGAAAACTGATAATATTTACAACTCCGGCTACTTTAGGAAGCGTTTTCACTTGAATTTGCTTTCAAATATTAGGAATTAAGTTTATACAGCTCAAAACTTCTGTAGAAAGACTGTAAGTGAGGACTATACTGTTTATGTTTATAATTGGAGGCCGAATTTCTCTGGCGTTTTCTGTGTGAATAAGTTACAATGCTGACGATTGGACTTTATAGTTGTAGGAACTCTCACTAATTGTGGTAAAACTCTTCAAATACGCAATTATAGTTTCCAGAAATGATTAAAAACTTGTAAGAAACACTTGAAATAAAAGGAAATAGGTCCTTACTACATTTCCTGCCATTTTCAATCACGGAGGTTACCAGTGGAAAGTTCGGAAGTGACCAGAAAACTGATAATATTTACAACTCCGGCTACTTTAGGAAGTGTTTTCACTTGAATTTGCTTTCAAATATTAGGAATTAGGTTTATACAGCTCAAAACTTGTGTAGAAAGACTGTAAGTGAGGACTATACTGTTTATGTTTATAATTGGAGGCCGAATTTCTCTGGCGTTTTCTGTGTGAATAAGTTACAATGCTGACGATTGGACTATATAGTTGTAGGAACTCTCACTAATTGTGGTAAAACTCTTCAAATACGCAATTATAGTTTCCAGAAATGATTAAAAACTTGAAAGAAACACTTGAAATAAAAGGAAATAGATTCATACTACATTTTCTGCCATTTTCATTCATGGAGATTACCAGTGGAAAGCTTGGAAATGACCAGAAACCTGATAATATTTACAACTCCGGTTACTTTAGGGAGCGTTTTCAGTACAATTTGCTTTCAAATGTTAGGAATTCAGGGTTATACAGCTCAAAATTTGTTTAGAAACACTGTAAGTAAGGACGATACTGTTTATGTTTATAATTGGAGGCCGAATTTCTCTCGCGTTTTCTGTGTGAATCAGTTAAAATTCTGACGATTCCAGTATATAGTTGTAGGAACACTCTCTAATTCTGGACAAACTCTTCAAATACACAATTATAGTTTCTGGAAATGATTAAAAACTTGTAAGAAACACTTGAAATAAAAGGAAATAGGTCCTTACTACATTTCCTGCCATTTTCAATCACGGAGGTTACCAGTGGAAAGTTCGGAAGTGACCAGAAAACTGATAATATTTACAACTCCGGCTACTTTAGGAAGCGTTTTCACTTGAATTTGCTTTCAAATATTAGGAATTAAGTTTATACAGCTCAAAACTTCTGTAGAAAGACTGTAAGTGAGGACTATACTGTTTATGTTTATAATTGGAGGCCGAATTTCTCTGGCGTTTTCTGTGTGAATAAGTTACAATGCTGACGATTGGACTTTATAGTTGTAGGAACTCTCACTAATTGTGGTAAAACTCTTCAAATACGCAATTATAGTTTCCAGAAATGATTAAAAACTTGTAAGAAACACTTGAAATAAAAGGAAATAGGTCCTTACTACATTTCCTGCCATTTTCAATCACGGAGGTTACCAGTGGAAAGTTCGGAAGTGACCAGAAAACTGATAATATTTACAACTCCGGCTACTTTAGGAAGTGTTTTCACTTGAATTTGCATTCAAATATTAGGAATTAGGTTTATACAGCTCAAAACTTGTGTAGAAAGACTGTAAGTGAGGACTATACTGTTTATGTTTATAATTGGAGGCCGAATTTCTCTGGCGTTTTCTGTGTGAATAAGTTACAATGCTGACGATTGGACTATATAGTTGTAGGAACTCTCACTAATTGTGGTAAAACTCTTCAAATACGCAATTATAGTTTCCAGAAATGATTAAAAACTTGAAAGAAACACTTGAAATAAAAGGAAATAGATTCATACTACATTTTCTGCCATTTTCATTCATGGAGATTACCAGTGGAAAGCTTGGAAATGACCAGAAACCTGATAATATTTACAACTCCGGTTACTTTAGGGAGCGTTTTCAGTACAATTTGCTTTCAAATGTTAGGAATTCAGGGTTATACAGCTCAAAATTTGTTTAGAAACACTGTAAGTAAGGACGATACTGTTTATGTTTATAATTGGAGGCCGAATTTCTCTCGCGTTTTCTGTGTGAATCAGTTAAAATTCTGACGATTCCAGTATATAGTTGTAGGAACACTCTCTAATTCTGGACAAACTCTTCAAATACACAATTATAGTTTCTGGAAATGATTAAAAACTTGTAAGAAACACTTGAAATAAAAGGAAATAGGTCCTTACTACATTTCCTGCCATTTTCAATCACGAAGGTTACCAGTGGAAAGTTCGGAAATGACCAGAAAACTGATAATATTTACAACTCCGGCTACTTTAGGAAGCGTTTTCACTTGAATTTGCTTTCAAATATTAGGAATTAGGTTTATACAGCTCAAAACTTGTGTAGAAAGACTGTAAGTGAGGACTATACTCTTTATGTTTATAATTGGAGGCCGAATTTCTCTGGCGTTTTCTGTGTGAATAAGTTACAATGCTGACGATTGGACTATATAGTTGTAGGAACTCTCACTAATTGTGGTAAAACTCTTCAAATACGCAATTATAGTTTCCAGAAATGATTAAAAACTTGAAAGAAACACTTGAAATAAAAGGAAATAGATTCATACTACATTTTCTGCCATTTTCATTCATGGAGATTACCAGTGGAAAGCTTGGAAATGACCAGAAACCTGATAATATTTACAACTCCGGTTACTTTATTGAGCGTTTTCTGTACAATTTGCTTTCAAATGTTAGGAATTCAGGGTTATACAGCTCAAAATTTGTTTAGAAACACTGTAAGTAAGGACGATACTGTTTATGTTTATAATTGGAGGCCGAATTTCTCTCGCGTTTTCTGTGTGAATCAGTTAATATGCTGACGATTCAAGTATATAGTTGTAGGAACACTCTCTAATTCTGGACAAACTCTTCAAATACACAATTAGAGTTTCCTGAAATGAATAAAAACTTGTAAGAAACACTTGAAATAAAAGGAAATAGGTTCTTACTACATTTCCTGCCATTTTCAATCACGGAGGTTACCAGTGGAAATTTCGGAAATGACCAGAAAACTGATAATATTTACAACTCCAGCGACATTAGGAAGCGTTTTCACTTAAATTTGCTTTCAAATATTAGGAATTAGGTTTATACAGCTCAAAACTTGTGTAGAAAGACTGTAAGTGAGGACTATACTGTTTTTGTTTATAATTGGAGGCCGAATTTCTCTGTCGTTTTCTGTGTGAATAAGTTACAATGCTGTCTATTCAAGTTTATAGTTGTAGGAACTCACACTAATTGTGGTAAAACTCTTCAAATAAGCAATTATAGTTTTCAGAAACGATTAAAAACTTGTAAGAAACACTTGAAATAAAAGGAAATAGATTCATACTACATTTTCTGCCATTTTCATTCATGGAGATTACCAGTGGAAAGCTTGGAAATGACCAGAAAACTGATAATATTTACAACTCCGGTTACTTTAGGGAGCGTTTTCAGTACAATTTGCTTTCAAATGTTAGGAATTCAGGGTTATACAGCTCAAAATTTGTTTAGAAACACTGTAAGTAAGGACGATACTGTTTATGTTTATAATTGGAGGCCGAATTTCTCTGGCATTTTCTGTGTGAATAAGTTACAATGCTGACGATTGGACTATATAGTTGTAGGAACTCTCACTAATTGTGGTAAAACTCTTCAAATACGCAATTATAGTTTCCAGAAATGATTAAAAACTTGAAAGAAACACTTGAAATAAAAGGAAATAGATTCATACTACATTTTCTGCCATTTTCATTCATGGAGATTACCAGTGGAAAGCTTGGAAATGACCAGAAACCTGATAATATTTACAACTCCGGTTACTTTAGGGAGCGTTTTCAGTACAATTTGCTTTCAAATGTTAGGAATTCAGGGTTATACAGCTCAAAATTTGTTTAGAAACACTGTAAGTAAGGACGATACTGTTTATGTTTATAATTGGAGGCCGAATTTCTCTCGCGTTTTCTGTGTGAATCAGTTAAAATTCTGACGATTCCAGTATATAGTTGTAGGAACACTCTCTAATTCTGGACAAACTCTTCAAATACACAATTATAGTTTCTGGAAATGATTAAAAACTTGTAAGAAACACTTAAAATAAAAGGAAATAGGTCCTTACTACATTTCCTGCCATTTTCAATCACGGAGGTTACCAGTGGAAAGTTCGGAAATGACCAGAAAACTGATAATATTTACAACTCCGGCTACTTTAGGAAGCGTTTTCACTTGAATTTGCTTTCAAATATTAGGAATTAGGTTTATACAGCTCAAAACTTGTGTAGAAAGACTGTAAGTGAGGACTATACTCTTTATGTTTATAATTGGAGGCCGAATTTCTCTGGCGTTTTCTGTGTGAATAAGTTACAATGCTGACGATTGGACTATATAGTTGTAGGAACTCTCACTAATTGTGGTAAAACTCTTCAAATACGCAATTATAGTTTCCAGAAATGATTAAAAACTTGAAAGAAACACTTGAAATAAAAGGAAATAGATTCATACTACATTTTCTGCCATTTTCATTCATGGAGATTACCAGTGGAAAGCTTGGAAATGACCAGAAACCTGATAATATTTACAACTCCGGTTACTTTATTGAGCGTTTTCTGTACAATTTGCTTTCAAATGTTAGGAATTCAGGGTTATACAGCTCAAAATTTGTTTAGAAACACTGTAAGTAAGGACGATACTGTTTATGTTTATAATTGGAGGCCGAATTTCTCTCGCGTTTTCTGTGTGAATCAGTTAATATGCTGACGATTCAAGTATATAGTTGTAGGAACACTCTCTAATTCTGGACAAACTCTTCAAATACACAATTATAGTTTCCGGAAATGAATAAAAACTTGTAAGAAACACTTGAAATAAAAGGAAATAGGTTCTTACTACATTTCCTGCCATTTTCAATCACGGAGGTTACCAGTGGAAATTTCGGAAATGACCAGAAAACTGATAATATTTACAACTCCAGCGACATTAGGAAGCGTTTTCACTTAAATTTGCTTTCAAATATTAGGAATTAGGTTTATACAGCTCAAAACTTGTGTAGAAAGACTGTAAGTGAGGACTATACTGTTTTTGTTTATAATTGGAGGCCGAATTTCTCTGTCGTTTTCTGTGTGAATAAGTTACAATGCTGTCTATTCAAGTTTATAGTTGTAGGAACTCTCACTAATTGTGGTAAAACTCTTCAAATAAGCAATTATAGTTTTCAGAAACGATTAAAAACTTGTAAGAAACACTTGAAATAAAAGGAAATAGATTCATACTACATTTTCTGCCATTTTCATTCATGGAGATTACCAGTGGAAAGCTTCGAAATGACCAGAAAACTGATAATATTTACAACTCCGGTTACTTTAGGGAGCGTTTTCAGTACAATTTGCTTTCAAATGTTAGGAATTCAGGGTTATACAGCTCAAAATTTGTTTAGAAACACTGTAAGTAAGGACGATACTGTTTATGTTTATAATTGGAGGCCGAATTTCTCTCGCGTTTTCTGTGTGAATCAGTTAAAATTCTGACGATTCCAGTATATAGTTGTAGGAACACTCTCTAATTCTGGACAAACTCTTCAAATACACAATTATAGTTTCTGGAAATGATTAAAAACTTGTAAGAAACACTTGAAATAAAAGGAAATAGGTCCTTACTACATTTCCTGCCATTTTCAATCACGGAGGTTACCAGTGGAAAGTTCGGAAGTGACCAGAAAACTGATAATATTTACAACTCCGGCTACTTTAGGAAGCGTTTTCACTTGAATTTGCTTTCAAATATTAGGAATTAAGTTTATACAGCTCAAAACTTCTGTAGAAAGACTGTAAGTGAGGACTATACTGTTTATGTTTATAATTGGAGGCCGAATTTCTCTGGCGTTTTCTGTGTGAATAAGTTACAATGCTGACGATTGGACTTTATAGTTGTAGGAACTCTCACTAATTGTGGTAAAACTCTTCAAATACGCAATTATAGTTTCCAGAAATGATTAAAAACTTGTAAGAAACACTTGAAATAAAAGGAAATAGGTCCTTACTACATTTCCTGCCATTTTCAATCACGGAGGTTACCAGTGGAAAGTTCGGAAGTGACCAGAAAACTGATAATATTTACAACTCCGGCTACTTTAGGAAGTGTTTTCACTTGAATTTGCTTTCAAATATTAGGAATTAGGTTTATACAGCTCAAAACTTGTGTAGAAAGACTGTAAGTGAGGACTATACTGTTTATGTTTATAATTGGAGGCCGAATTTCTCTGGCGTTTTCTGTGTGAATAAGTTACAATGCTGACGATTGGACTATATAGTTGTAGGAACTCTCACTAATTGTGGTAAAACTCTTCAAATACGCAATTATAGTTTCCAGAAATGATTAAAAACTTGAAAGAAACACTTGAAATAAAAGGAAATAGATTCATACTACATTTTCTGCCATTTTCATTCATGGAGATTACCAGTGGAAAGCTTGGAAATGACCAGAAACCTGATAATATTTAAAACTCCGGTTACTTTAGGGAGCGATTTCAGTACAATTTGCTTTCAAATGTTAGGAATTCAGGGTTATACAGCTCAAAATTTGTTTAGAAACACTGTAAGTAAGGACGATACTGTTTATGTTTATAATTGCAGGCCGAATTTCTCTCGCGTTTTCTGTGTGAATCAGTTAAAATTCTGACGATTCCAGTATATAGTTGTAGGAACACTCTCTAATTCTGGACAAACTCTTCAAATACACAATTATAGTTTCTGGAAATGATTAAAAACTTGTAAGAAACACTTAAAATAAAAGGAAATAGGTCCTTACTACATTTCCTGCCATTTTCAATCACGGAGGTTACCAGTGGAAAGTTCGGAAATGACCAGAAAACTGATAATATTTACAACTCCGGCTACTTTAGGAAGCGTTTTCACTTGAATTTGCTTTCAAATATTAGGAATTAGGTTTATACAGCTCAAAACTTGTGTAGAAAGACTGTAAGTGAGGACTATACTCTTTATGTTTATAATTGGAGGCCGAATTTCTCTGGCGTTTTCTGTGTGAATAAGTTACAATGCTGACGATTGGACTATATAGTTGTAGGAACTCTCACTAATTGTGGTAAAACTCTTCAAATACGCAATTATAGTTTCCAGAAATGATTAAAAACTTGAAAGAAACACTTGAAATAAAAGGAAATAGATTCATACTACATTTTCTGCCATTTTCATTCATGGAGATTACCAGTGGAAAGCTTGGAAATGACCAGAAACCTGATAATATTTACAACTCCGGTTACTTTATTGAGCGTTTTCTGTACAATTTGCTTTCAAATGTTAGGAATTCAGGGTTATACAGCTCAAAATTTGTTTAGAAACACTGTAAGTAAGGACGATACTGTTTATGTTTATAATTGGAGGCCGAATTTCTCTCGCGTTTTCTGTGTGAATCAGTTAAAATTCTGACGATTCCAGTATATAGTTGTAGGAACACTCTCTAATTCTGGACAAACTCTTCAAATACACAATTATAGTTTCTGGAAATGATTAAAAACTTGTAAGAAACACTTAAAATAAAAGGAAATAGGTCCTTACTACATTTCCTGCCATTTTCAATCACGGAGGTTACCAGTGGAAAGTTCGGAAATGACCAGAAAACTGATAATATTTACAACTCCGGCTACTTTAGGAAGCGTTTTCACTTGAATTTGCTTTCAAATATTAGGAATTAGGTTTATACAGCTCAAAACTTGTGTAGAAAGACTGTAAGTGAGGACTATACTCTTTATGTTTATAATTGGAGGCCGAATTTCTCTGGCGTTTTCTGTGTGAATAAGTTACAATGCTGACGATTGGACTATATAGTTGTAGGAACTCTCACTAATTGTGGTAAAACTCTTCAAATACACAATTATAGTTTCCAGAAATGATTAAAAACTTGAAAGAAACACTTGAAATAAAAGGAAATAGATTCATACTACATTTTCTGCCATTTTCATTCATGGAGATTACCAGTGGAAAGCTTGGAAATGACCAGAAACCTGATAATATTTACAACTCCGGTTACTTTATTGAGCGTTTTCTGTACAATTTGCTTTCAAATGTTAGGAATTCAGGGTTATACAGCTCAAAATTTGTTTAGAAACACTGTAAGTAAGGACGATACTGTTTATGTTTATAATTGGAGGCCGAATTTCTCTCGCGTTTTCTGTGTGAATCAGTTAATATGCTGACGATTCAAGTATATAGTTGTAGGAACACTCTCTAATTCTGGACAAACTCTTCAAATACACAATTATAGTTTCCTGAAATGAATAAAAACTTGTAAGAAACACTTGAAATAAAAGGAAATAGGTTCTTACTACATTTCCTGCCATTTTCAATCACGGAGGTTACCAGTGGAAATTTCGGAAATGACCAGAAAACTGATAATATTTACAACTCCAGCGACATTAGGAAGCGTTTTCACTTAAATTTGCTTTCAAATATTAGGAATTAGGTTTATACAGCTCAAAACTTGTGTAGAAAGACTGTAAGTGAGGACTATACTGTTTTTGTTTATAATTGGAGGCCGAATTTCTCTGTCGTTTTCTGTGTGAATAAGTTACAATGCTGTCTATTCAAGTTTATAGTTGTAGGAACTCACACTAATTGTGGTAAAACTCTTCAAATAAGCAATTAGAGTTTTCAGAAACGATTAAAAACTTGTAAGAAACACTTGAAATAAAAGGAAATAGATTCATACTACATTTTCTGCCATTTTCATTCATGGAGATTACCAGTGGAAAGCTTGGAAATGACCAGAAACCTGATAATATTTACAACTCCGGTTACTTTAGGGAGCGTTTTCAGTACAATTTGCTTTCAAATGTTAGGAATTCAGGGTTATACAGCTCAAAATTTGTTTAGAAACACTGTAAGTAAGGACGATACTGTTTATGTTTATAATTGGAGGCCGAATTTCTCTCGCGTTTTCTGTGTGAATCAGTTAAAATTCTGACGATTCCAGTATATAGTTGTAGGAACACTCTCTAATTCTGGACAAACTCTTCAAATACACAATTATAGTTTCTGGAAATGATTAAAAACTTGTAAGAAACACTTGAAATAAAAGGAAATAGGTCCTTACTACATTTCCTGCCATTTTCAATCACGGAGGTTACCAGTGGAAAGTTCGGAAGTGACCAGAAAACTGATAATATTTACAACTCCGGCTACTTTAGGAAGCGTTTTCACTTGAATTTGCTTTCAAATATTAGGAATTAAGTTTATACAGCTCAAAACTTCTGTAGAAAGACTGTAAGTGAGGACTATACTGTTTATGTTTATAATTGGAGGCCGAATTTCTCTGGCGTTTTCTGTGTGAATAAGTTACAATGCTGACGATTGGACTTTATAGTTGTAGGAAATCTCACTAATTGTGGTAAAACTCTTCAAATACGCAATTATAGTTTCCAGAAATGATTAAAAACTTGTAAGAAACACTTGAAATAAAAGGAAATAGGTCCTTACTACATTTCCTGCCATTTTCAATCACGGAGGTTACCAGTGGAAAGTTCGGAAGTGACCAGAAAACTGATAATATTTACAACTCCGGCTACTTTAGGAAGTGTTTTCACTTGAATTTGCTTTCAAATATTAGGAATTAGGTTTATACAGCTCAAAACTTGTGTAGAAAGACTGTAAGTGAGGACTATACTGTTTATGTTTATAATTGGAGGCCGAATTTCTCTGGCGTTTTCTGTGTGAATAAGTTACAATGCTGACGATTGGACTATATAGTTGTAGGAACTCTCACTAATTGTGGTAAAACTCTTCAAATACGCAATTATAGTTTCCAGAAATGATTAAAAACTTGAAAGAAACACTTGAAATAAAAGGAAATAGATTCATACTACATTTTCTGCCATTTTCATTCATGGAGATTACCAGTGGAAAGCTTGGAAATGACCAGAAACCTGATAATATTTACAACTCCGGTTACTTTAGGGAGCGTTTTCAGTACAATTTGCTTTCAAATGTTAGGAATTCAGGGTTATACAGCTCAAAATTTGTTTAGAAACACTGTAAGTAAGGACGATACTGTTTATGTTTATAATTGGAGGCCGAATTTCTCTCGCGTTTTCTGTGTGAATCAGTTAAAATTCTGACGATTCCAGTATATAGTTGTAGGAACACTCTCTAATTCTGGACAAACTCTTCAAATACACAATTATAGTTTCTGGAAATGATTAAAAACTTGTAAGAAACACTTGAAATAAAAGGAAATAGGTCCTTACTACATTTCCTGCCATTTTCAATCACGGAGGTTACCAGTGGAAAGTTCGGAAGTGACCAGAAAACTGATAATATTTACAACTCCGGCTACTTTAGTAAGCGTTTTCACTTGAATTTGCTTTCAAATATTAGGAATTAAGTTTATACAGCTCAAAACTTCTGTAGAAAGACTGTAAGTGAGGACTATACTGTTTATGTTTATAATTGGAGGCCGAATTTCTCTGGCGTTTTCTGTGTGAATAAGTTACAATGCTGACGATTGGACTTTATAGTTGTAGGAACTCTCACTAATTGTGGTAAAACTCTTCAAATACGCAATTATAGTTTCCAGAAATGATTAAAAACTTGTAAGAAACACTTGAAATAAAAGGAAATAGGTCCTTACTACATTTCCTGCCATTTTCAATCACGGAGGTTACCAGTGGAAAGTTCGGAAGTGACCAGAAAACTGATAATATTTACAACTCCGGCTACTTTAGGAAGTGTTTTCACTTGAATTTGCTTTCAAATATTAGGAATTAGGTTTATACAGCTCAAAACTTGTGTAGAAAGACTGTAAGTGAGGACTATACTGTTTATGTTTATAATTGGAGGCCGAATTTCTCTGGCGTTTTCTGTGTGAATAAGTTACAATGCTGACGATTGGACTATATAGTTGTAGGAACTCTCACTAATTGTGGTAAAACTCTTCAAATACGCAATTATAGTTTCCAGAAATGATTAAAAACTTGAAAGAAACACTTGAAATAAAAGGAAATAGATTCATACTACATTTTCTGCCATTTTCATTCATGGAGATTACCAGTGGAAAGCTTGGAAATGACCAGAAACCTGATAATATTTACAACTCCGGTTACTTTAGGGAGCGTTTTCAGTACAATTTGCTTTCAAATGTTAGGAATTCAGGGTTATACAGCTCAAAATTTGTTTAGAAACACTGTAAGTAAGGACGATACTGTTTATGTTTATAATTGGAGGCCGAATTTCTCTCGCGTTTTCTGTGTGAATCAGTTAAAATTCTGACGATTCCAGTATATAGTTGTAGGAACACTCTCTAATTCTGGACAAACTCTTCAAATACACAATTATAGTTTCTGGAAATGATTAAAAACTTGTAAGAAACACTTGAAATAAAAGGAAATAGGTCCTTACTACATTTCCTGCCATTTTCAATCACGAAGGTTACCAGTGGAAAGTTCGGAAATGACCAGAAAACTGATAATATTTACAACTCCGGCTACTTTAGGAAGCGTTTTCACTTGAATTTGCTTTCAAATATTAGGAATTAGGTTTATACAGCTCAAAACTTGTGTAGAAAGACTGTAAGTGAGGACTATACTCTTTATGTTTATAATTGGAGGCCGAATTTCTCTGGCGTTTTCTGTGTGAATAAGTTACAATGCTGACGATTGGACTATATAGTTGTAGGAACTCTCACTAATTGTGGTAAAACTCTTCAAATACGCAATTATAGTTTCCAGAAATGATTAAAAACTTGAAAGAAACACTTGAAATAAAAGGAAATAGATTCATACTACATTTTCTGCCATTTTCATTCATGGAGATTACCAGTGGAAAGCTTGGAAATGACCAGAAACCTGATAATATTTACAACTCCGGTTACTTTATTGAGCGTTTTCTGTACAATTTGCTTTCAAATGTTAGGAATTCAGGGTTATACAGCTCAAAATTTGTTTAGAAACACTGTAAGTAAGGACGATACTGTTTATGTTTATAATTGGAGGCCGAATTTCTCTCGCGTTTTCTGTGTGAATCAGTTAATATGCTGACGATTCAAGTATATAGTTGTAGGAACACTCTCTAATTCTGGACAAACTCTTCAAATACACAATTAGAGTTTCCTGAAATGAATAAAAACTTGTAAGAAACACTTGAAATAAAAGGAAATAGGTTCTTACTACATTTCCTGCCATTTTCAATCACGGAGGTTACCAGTGGAAATTTCGGAAATGACCAGAAAACTGATAATATTTACAACTCCAGCGACATTAGGAAGCGTTTTCACTTAAATTTGCTTTCAAATATTAGGAATTAGGTTTATACAGCTCAAAACTTGTGTAGAAAGACTGTAAGTGAGGGCTATACTGTTTTTGTTTATAATTGGAGGCCGAATTTCTCTGTCGTTTTCTGTGTGAATAAGTTACAATGCTGTCTATTCAAGTTTATAGTTGTAGGAACTCACACTAATTGTGGTAAAACTCTTCAAATAAGCAATTATAGTTTTCAGAAACGATTAAAAACTTGTAAGAAACACTTGAAATAAAAGGAAATAGATTCATACTACATTTTCTGCCATTTTCATTCATGGAGATTACCAGTGGAAAGCTTGGAAATGACCAGAAAACTGATAATATTTACAACTCCGGTTACTTTAGGGAGCGTTTTCAGTACAATTTGCTTTCAAATGTTAGGAATTCAGGGTTATACAGCTCAAAATTTGTTTAGAAACACTGTAAGTAAGGACGATACTGTTTATGTTTATAATTGGAGGCCGAATTTCTCTCGCGTTTTCTGTGTGAATCAGTTAAAATTCTGACGATTCCAGTATATAGTTGTAGGAACACTCTCTAATTCTGGACAAACTCTTCAAATACACAATTATAGTTTCTGGAAATGATTAAAAACTTGTAAGAAACACTTGAAATAAAAGGAAATAGGTCCTTACTACATTTCCTGCCATTTTCAATCACGGAGGTTACCAGTGGAAAGTTCGGAAGTGACCAGAAAACTGATAATATTTACAACTCCGGCTACTTTAGGAAGCGTTTTCACTTGAATTTGCTTTCAAATATTAGGAATTAAGTTTATACAGCTCAAAACTTCTGTAGAAAGACTGTAAGTGAGGACTATACTGTTTATGTTTATAATTGGAGGCCGAATTTCTCTGGCGTTTTCTGTGTGAATAAGTTACAATGCTGACGATTGGACTTTATAGTTGTAGGAACTCTCACTAATTGTGGTAAAACTCTTCAAATACGCAATTATAGTTTCCAGAAATGATTAAAAACTTGTAAGAAACACTTGAAATAAAAGGAAATAGGTCCTTACTACATTTCCTGCCATTTTCAATCACGGAGGTTACCAGTGGAAAGTTCGGAAGTGACCAGAAAACTGATAATATTTACAACTCCGGCTACTTTAGGAAGTGTTTTCACTTGAATTTGCTTTCAAATATTAGGAATTAGGTTTATACAGCTCAAAACTTGTGTAGAAAGACTGTAAGTGAGGACTATACTGTTTATGTTTATAATTGGAGGCCGAATTTCTCTGGCGTTTTCTGTGTGAATAAGTTACAATGCTGACGATTGGACTATATAGTTGTAGGAACTCTCACTAATTGTGGTAAAACTCTTCAAATACGCAATTATAGTTTCCAGAAATGATTAAAAACTTGAAAGAAACACTTGAAATAAAAGGAAATAGATTCATACTACATTTTCTGCCATTTTCATTCATGGAGATTACCAGTGGAAAGCTTGGAAATGACCAGAAACCTGATAATATTTACAACTCCGGTTACTTTAGGGAGCGTTTTCAGTACAATTTGCTTTCAAATGTTAGGAATTCAGGGTTATACAGCTCAAAATTTGTTTAGAAACACTGTAAGTAAGGACGATACTGTTTATGTTTATAATTGGAGGCCGAATTTCTCTCGCGTTTTCTGTGTGAATCAGTTAAAATTCTGACGATTCCAGTATATAGTTGTAGGAACACTCTCTAATTCTGGACAAACTCTTCAAATACACAATTATAGTTTCTGGAAATGATTAAAAACTTGTAAGAAACACTTAAAATAAAAGGAAATAGGTCCTTACTACATTTCCTGCCATTTTCAATCACGGAGGTTACCAGTGGAAAGTTCGGAAATGACCAGAAAACTGATAATATTTACAACTCCGGCTACTTTAGGAAGCGTTTTCACTTGAATTTGCTTTCAAATATTAGGAATTAGGTTTATACAGCTCAAAACTTGTGTAGAAAGACTGTAAGTGAGGACTATACTCTTTATGTTTATAATTGGAGGCCGAATTTCTCTGGCGTTTTCTGTGTGAATAAGTTACAATGCTGACGATTGGACTATATAGTTGTAGGAACTCTCACTAATTGTGGTAAAACTCTTCAAATACGCAATTATAGTTTCCAGAAATGATTAAAAACTTGAAAGAAACACTTGAAATAAAAGGAAATAGATTCATACTACATTTTCTGCCATTTTCATTCATGGAGATTACCAGTGGAAAGCTTGGAAATGACCAGAAACCTGATAATATTTACAACTCCGGTTACTTTAGGGAGCGTTTTCTGTACAATTTGCTTTCAAATGTTAGGAATTCAGGGTTATACAGCTCAAAATTTGTTTAGAAACACTGTAAGTAAGGACGATACTGTTTATGTTTATAATTGGAGGCCGAATTTCTCTCGCGTTTTCTGTGTGAATCAGTTAATATGCTGACGATTCAAGTATATAGTTGTAGGAACACTCTCTAATTCTGGACAAACTCTTCAAATACACAATTATAGTTTCCGGAAATGAATAAAAACTTGTAAGAAACACTTGAAATAAAAGGAAATAGGTCCTTACTACATTTCCTGCCATTTTCAATCACGGAGGTTACCAGTGGAAAGTTCGGAAATGACCAGAAAACTGATAATATTTACAACTCCGGCTACTTTAGGAAGCGTTTTCACTTGAATTTGCTTTCAAATATTAGGAATTAGGTTTATACAGCTCAAAACTTGTGTAGAAAGACTGTAAGTGAGGACTATACTCTTTATGTTTATAATTGGAGGCCGAATTTCTCTGGCGTTTTCTGTGTGAATAAGTTACAATGCTGACGATTGGACTATATAGTTGTAGGAACTCTCACTAATTGTGGTAAAACTCTTCAAATACGCAATTATAGTTTCCAGAAATGATTAAAAACTTGAAAGAAACACTTGAAATAAAAGGAAATAGATTCATACTACATTTTCTGCCATTTTCATTCATGGAGATTACCAGTGGAAAGCTTCGAAATGACCAGAAACCTGATAATATTTACAACTCCGGTTACTTTATTGAGCGTTTTCTGTACAATTTGCTTTCAAATGTTAGGAATTCAGGGTTATACAGCTCAAAATTTGTTTAGAAACACTGTAAGTAAGGACGATACTGTTTATGTTTATAATTGGAGGCCGAATTTCTCTCGCGTTTTCTGTGTGAATCAGTTAATATGCTGACGATTCAAGTATATAGTTGTAGGAACACTCTCTAATTCTGGACAAACTCTTCAAATACACAATTATAGTTTCCTGAAATGAATAAAAACTTGTAAGAAACACTTGAAATAAAAGGAAATAGGTTCTTACTACATTTCCTGCCATTTTCAATCACGGAGGTTACCAGTGGAAATTTCGGAAATGACCAGAAAACTGATAATATTTACAACTCCAGCGACATTAGGAAGCGTTTTCACTTAAATTTGCTTTCAAATATTAGGAATTAGGTTTATACAGCTCAAAACTTGTGTAGAAAGACTGTAAGTGAGGACTATACTGTTTTTGTTTATAATTGGAGGCCGAATTTCTCTGTCGTTTTCTGTGTGAATAAGTTACAATGCTGTCTATTCAAGTTTATAGTTGTAGGAACTCACACTAATTGTGGTAAAACTCTTCAAATAAGCAATTATAGTTTTCAGAAACGATTAAAAACTTGTAAGAAACACTTGAAATAAAAGGAAATAGATTCATACTACATTTTCTGCCATTTTCATTCATGGAGATTACCAGTGGAAAGCTTGGAAATGACCAGAAAACTGATAATATTTACAACTCCGGTTACTTTAGGGAGCGTTTTCAGTACAATTTGCTTTCAAATGTTAGGAATTCAGGGTTATACAGCTCAAAATTTGTTTAGAAACACTGTAAGTAAGGACGATACTGTTTATGTTTATAATTGGAGGCCGAATTTCTCTCGCGTTTTCTGTGTGAATCAGTTAAAATTCTGACGATTCCAGTATATAGTTGTAGGAACACTCTCTAATTCTGGACAAACTCTTCAAATACACAATTATAGTTTCTGGAAATGATTAAAAACTTGTAAGAAACACTTGAAATAAAAGGAAATAGGTCCTTACTACATTTCCTGCCATTTTCAATCACGGAGGTTACCAGTGGAAAGTTCGGAAGTGACCAGAAAACTGATAATATTTACAACTCCGGCTACTTTAGGAAGCGTTTTCACTTGAATTTGCTTTCAAATATTAGGAATTAAGTTTATACAGCTCAAAACTTCTGTAGAAAGACTGTAAGTGAGGACTATACTGTTTATGTTTATAATTGGAGGCCGAATTTCTCTGGCGTTTTCTGTGTGAATAAGTTACAATGCTGACGATTGGACTTTATAGTTGTAGGAACTCTCACTAATTGTGGTAAAACTCTTCAAATACGCAATTATAGTTTCCAGAAATGATTAAAAACTTGTAAGAAACACTTGAAATAAAAGGAAATAGGTCCTTACTACATTTCCTGCCATTTTCAATCACGGAGGTTACCAGTGGAAAGTTCGGAAGTGACCAGAAAACTGATAATATTTACAACTCCGGCTACTTTAGGAAGTGTTTTCACTTGAATTTGCTTTCAAATATTAGGAATTAGGTTTATACAGCTCAAAACTTGTGTAGAAAGACTGTAAGTGAGGACTATACTGTTTATGTTTATAATTGGAGGCCGAATTTCTCTGGCGTTTTCTGTGTGAATAAGTTACAATGCTGACGATTGGACTATATAGTTGTAGGAACTCTCACTAATTGTGGTAAAACTCTTCAAATACGCAATTATAGTTTCCAGAAATGATTAAAAACTTGAAAGAAACACTTGAAATAAAAGGAAATAGATTCATACTACATTTTCTGCCATTTTCATTCATGGAGATTACCAGTGGAAAGCTTGGAAATGACCAGAAACCTGATAATATTTACAACTCCGGTTACTTTAGGGAGCGTTTTCAGTACAATTTGCTTTCAAATGTTAGGAATTCAGGGTTATACAGCTCAAAATTTGTTTAGAAACACTGTAAGTAAGGACGATACTGTTTATGTTTATAATTGGAGGCCGAATTTCTCTCGCGTTTTCTGTGTGAATCAGTTAAAATTCTGACGATTCCAGTATATAGTTGTAGGAACACTCTCTAATTCTGGACAAACTCTTCAAATACACAATTATAGTTTCTGGAAATGATTAAAAACTTGTAAGAAACACTTAAAATAAAAGGAAATAGGTCCTTACTACATTTCCTGCCATTTTCAATCACGGAGGTTACCAGTGGAAAGTTCGGAAATGACCAGAAAACTGATAATATTTACAACTCCGGCTACTTTAGGAAGCGTTTTCACTTGAATTTGCTTTCAAATATTAGGAATTAGGTTTATACAGCTCAAAACTTGTGTAGAAAGACTGTAAGTGAGGACTATACTCTTTATGTTTATAATTGGAGGCCGAATTTCTCTGGCGTTTTCTGTGTGAATAAGTTACAATGCTGACGATTGGACTATATAGTTGTAGGAACTCTCACTAATTGTGGTAAAACTCTTCAAATACGCAATTATAGTTTCCAGAAATGATTAAAAACTTGAAAGAAACACTTGAAATAAAAGGAAATAGATTCATACTACATTTTCTGCCATTTTCATTCATGGAGATTACCAGTGGAAAGCTTGGAAATGACCAGAAACCTGATAATATTTACAACTCCGGTTACTTTAGGGAGCGTTTTCTGTACAATTTGCTTTCAAATGTTAGGAATTCAGGGTTATACAGCTCAAAATTTGTTTAGAAACACTGTAAGTAAGGACGATACTGTTTATGTTTATAATTGGAGGCCGAATTTCTCTCGCGTTTTCTGTGTGAATCAGTTAATATGCTGACGATTCAAGTATATAGTTGTAGGAACACTCTCTAATTCTGGACAAACTCTTCAAATACACAATTATAGTTTCCGGAAATGAATAAAAACTTGTAAGAAACACTTGAAATAAAAGGAAATAGGTCCTTACTACATTTCCTGCCATTTTCAATCACGGAGGTTACCAGTGGAAAGTTCGGAAATGACCAGAAAACTGATAATATTTACAACTCCGGCTACTTTAGGAAGCGTTTTCACTTGAATTTGCTTTCAAATATTAGGAATTAGGTTTATACAGCTCAAAACTTGTGTAGAAAGACTGTAAGTGAGGACTATACTCTTTATGTTTATAATTGGAGGCCGAATTTCTCTGGCGTTTTCTGTGTGAATAAGTTACAATGCTGACGATTGGACTATATAGTTGTAGGAACTCTCACTAATTGTGGTAAAACTCTTCAAATACGCAATTATAGTTTCCAGAAATGATTAAAAACTTGAAAGAAACACTTGAAATAAAAGGAAATAGATTCATACTACATTTTCTGCCATTTTCATTCATGGAGATTACCAGTGGAAAGCTTGGAAATGACCAGAAACCTGATAATATTTACAACTCCGGTTACTTTATTGAGCGTTTTCTGTACAATTTGCTTTCAAATGTTAGGAATTCAGGGTTATACAGCTCAAAATTTGTTTAGAAACACTGTAAGTAAGGACGATACTGTTTATGTTTATAATTGGAGGCCGAATTTCTCTCGCGTTTTCTGTGTGAATCAGTTAATATGCTGACGATTCAAGTATATAGTTGTAGGAACACTCTCTAATTCTGGACAAACTCTTCAAATACACAATTATAGTTTCCGGAAATGAATAAAAACTTGTAAGAAACACTTGAAATAAAAGGAAATAGGTCCTTACTACATTTCCTGCCATTTTCAATCACGGAGGTTACCAGTGGAAAGTTCGGAAATGACCAGAAAACTGATAATATTTACAACTCCGGCTACTTTAGGAAGCGTTTTCACTTGAATTTGCTTTCAAATATTAGGAATTAGGTTTATACAGCTCAAAACTTGTGTAGAAAGACTGTAAGTGAGGACTATACTGTTTTTGTTTATAATTGGAGGCCGAATTTCTCTGTCGTTTTCTGTGTGAATAAGTTACAATGCTGTCTATTCAAGTTTATAGTTGTAGGAACTCACACTAATTGTGGTAAAACTCTTCAAATAAGCAATTATAGTTTTCAGAAACGATTAAAAACTTGTAAGAAACACTTGAAATAAAAGGAAATAGATTCATACTACATTTTCTGCCATTTTCATTCATGGAGATTACCAGTGGAAAGCTTGGAAATGACCAGAAAACTGATAATATTTACAACTCCGGTTACTTTAGGGAGCGTTTTCAGTACAATTTGCTTTCAAATGTTAGGAATTCAGGGTTATACAGCTCAAAATTTGTTTAGAAACACTGTAAGTAAGGACGATACTGTTTATGTTTATAATTGGAGGCCGAATTTCTCTCGCGTTTTCTGTGTGAATCAGTTAAAATTCTGACGATTCCAGTATATAGTTGTAGGAACACTCTCTAATTCTGGACAAACTCTTCAAATACACAATTATAGTTTCTGGAAATGATTAAAAACTTGTAAGAAACACTTGAAATAAAAGGAAATAGGTCCTTACTACATTTCCTGCCATTTTCAATCACGGAGGTTACCAGTGGAAAGTTCGGAAGTGACCAGAAAACTGATAATATTTACAACTCCGGCTACTTTAGGAAGCGTTTTCACTTGAATTTGCTTTCAAATATTAGGAATTAAGTTTATACAGCTCAAAACTTCTGTAGAAAGACTGTAAGTGAGGACTATACTGTTTATGTTTATAATTGGAGGCCGAATTTCTCTGGCGTTTTCTGTGTGAATAAGTTACAATGCTGACGATTGGACTTTATAGTTGTAGGAACTCTCACTAATTGTGGTAAAACTCTTCAAATACGCAATTATAGTTTCCAGAAATGATTAAAAACTTGTAAGAAACACTTGAAATAAAAGGAAATAGGTCCTTACTACATTTCCTGCCATTTTCAATCACGGAGGTTACCAGTGGAAAGTTCGGAAGTGACCAGAAAACTGATAATATTTACAACTCCGGCTACTTTAGGAAGTGTTTTCACTTGAATTTGCTTTCAAATATTAGGAATTAGGTTTATACAGCTCAAAACTTGTGTAGAAAGACTGTAAGTGAGGACTATACTGTTTATGTTTATAATTGGAGGCCGAATTTCTCTGGCGTTTTCTGTGTGAATAAGTTACAATGCTGACGATTGGACTATATAGTTGTAGGAACTCTCACTAATTGTGGTAAAACTCTTCAAATACGCAATTATAGTTTCCAGAAATGATTAAAAACTTGAAAGAAACACTTGAAATAAAAGGAAATAGATTCATACTACATTTTCTGCCATTTTCATTCATGGAGATTACCAGTGGAAAGCTTGGAAATGACCAGAAACCTGATAATATTTACAACTCCGGTTACTTTAGGGAGCGTTTTCAGTACAATTTGCTTTCAAATGTTAGGAATTCAGGGTTATACAGCTCAAAATTTGTTTAGAAACACTGTAAGTAAGGACGATACTGTTTATGTTTATAATTGGAGGCCGAATTTCTCTCGCGTTTTCTGTGTGAATCAGTTAAAATTCTGACGATTCCAGTATATAGTTGTAGGAACACTCTCTAATTCTGGACAAACTCTTCAAATACACAATTATAGTTTCTGGAAATGATTAAAAACTTGTAAGAAACACTTGAAATAAAAGGAAATAGGTCCTTACTACATTTCCTGCCATTTTCAATCACGGAGGTTACCAGTGGAAAGTTCGGAAGTGACCAGAAAACTGATAATATTTACAACTCCGGCTACTTTAGGAAGCGTTTTCACTTGAATTTGCTTTCAAATATTAGGAATTAAGTTTATACAGCTCAAAACTTCTGTAGAAAGACTGTAAGTGAGGACTATACTGTTTATGTTTATAATTGGAGGCCGAATTTCTCTGGCGTTTTCTGTGTGAATAAGTTACAATGCTGACGATTGGACTTTATAGTTGTAGGAACTCTCACTAATTGTGGTAAAACTCTTCAAATACGCAATTATAGTTTCCAGAAATGATTAAAAACTTGTAAGAAACACTTGAAATAAAAGGAAATAGGTCCTTACTACATTTCCTGCCATTTTCAATCACGGAGGTTACCAGTGGAAAGTTCGGAAGTGACCAGAAAACTGATAATATTTACAACTCCGGCTACTTTAGGAAGTGTTTTCACTTGAATTTGCTTTCAAATATTAGGAATTAGGTTTATACAGCTCAAAACTTGTGTAGAAAGACTGTAAGTGAGGACTATACTGTTTATGTTTATAATTGGAGGCCGAATTTCTCTGGCGTTTTCTGTGTGAATAAGTTACAATGCTGACGATTGGACTATATAGTTGTAGGAACTCTCACTAATTGTGGTAAAACTCTTCAAATACGCAATTATAGTTTCCAGAAATGATTAAAAACTTGAAAGAAACACTTGAAATAAAAGGAAATAGATTCATACTACATTTTCTGCCATTTTCATTCATGGAGATTACCAGTGGAAAGCTTGGAAATGACCAGAAACCTGATAATATTTACAACTCCGGTTACTTTAGGGAGCGTTTTCAGTACAATTTGCTTTCAAATGTTAGGAATTCAGGGTTATACAGCTCAAAATTTGTTTAGAAACACTGTAAGTAAGGACGATACTGTTTATGTTTATAATTGGAGGCCGAATTTCTCTCGCGTTTTCTGTGTGAATCAGTTAAAATTCTGACGATTCCAGTATATAGTTGTAGGAACACTCTCTAATTCTGGACAAACTCTTCAAATACACAATTATAGTTTCTGGAAATGATTAAAAACTTGTAAGAAACACTTGAAATAAAAGGAAATAGGTCCTTACTACATTTCCTGCCATTTTCAATCACGGAGGTTACCAGTGGAAAGTTCGGAAGTGACCAGAAAACTGATAATATTTACAACTCCGGCTACTTTAGGAAGCGTTTTCACTTGAATTTGCTTTCAAATATTAGGAATTAGGTTTATACAGCTCAAAACTTGTGTAGAAAGACTGTAAGTGAGGACTATACTCTTTATGTTTATAATTGGAGGCCGAATTTCTCTGGCGTTTTCTGTGTGAATAAGTTACAATGCTGACGATTGGACTATATAGTTGTAGGAACTCTCACTAATTGTGGTAAAACTCTTCAAATACGCAATTATAGTTTCCAGAAATGATTAAAAACTTGAAAGAAACACTTGAAATAAAAGGAAATAGATTCATACTACATTTTCTGCCATTTTCATTCATGGAGATTACCAGTGGAAAGCTTGGAAATGACCAGAAACCTGATAATATTTACAACTCCGGTTACTTTATTGAGCGTTTTCTGTACAATTTGCTTTCAAATGTTAGGAATTCAGGGTTATACAGCTCAAAATTTGTTTAGAAACACTGTAAGTAAGGACGATACTGTTTATGTTTATAATTGGAGGCCGAATTTCTCTCGCGTTTTCTGTGTGAATCAGTTAATATGCTGACGATTCAAGTATATAGTTGTAGGAACACTCTCTAATTCTGGACAAACTCTTCAAATACACAATTATAGTTTCCGGAAATGAATAAAAACTTGTAAGAAACACTTGAAATAAAAGGAAATAGGTTCTTACTACATTTCCTGCCATTTTCAATCACGGAAGTTACCAGTGGAAATTTCGGAAATGATCAGAAAACTGATAATATTTACAACTCCAGCGACATTAGGAAGCGTTTTCACTTAAATTTGCTTTCAAATATTAGGAATTAGGTTTATACAGCTCAAAACTTGTGTAGAAAGACTGTAAGTGAGGACTATACTGTTTTTGTTTATAATTGGAGGCCGAATTTCTCTGTCGTTTTCTGTGTGAATAAGTTACAATGCTGTCTATTCAAGTTTATAGTTGTAGGAACTCTCACTAATTGTGGTAAAACTCTTCAAATAAGCAATTATAGTTTTCAGAAACGATTAAAAACTTGTAAGAAACACTTGAAATAAAAGGAAATAGGTCCTTACTACATTTCCTGCCATTTTCAATCACGGAGGTTACCAGTGGAATGTTCGGAAGTGACCAGAAAACTGATAATATTTACAACTCCGGCTACTTTAGGAAGCGTTTTCACTTGAATTTGCTTTCAAATATTAGGAATTAAGTTTATACAGCTCAAAACTTCTGTAGAAAGACTGTAAGTGAGGACTATACTGTTTATGTTTATAATTGGAGGCCGAATTTCTCTGGCGTTTTCTGTGTGAATAAGTTACAATGCTGACGATTGGACTTTATAGTTGTAGGAACTCTCACTAATTGTGGTAAAACTCTTCAAATACGCAATTATAGTTTCCAGAAATGATTAAAAACTTGTAAGAAACACTTGAAATAAAAGGAAATAGGTCCTTACTACATTTCCTGCCATTTTCAATCACGGAGGTTACCAGTGGAAAGTTCGGAAGTGACCAGAAAACTGATAATATTTACAACTCCGGCTACTTTAGGAAGTGTTTTCACTTGAATTTGCTTTCAAATATTAGGAATTAGGTTTATACAGCTCAAAACTTGTGTAGAAAGACTGTAAGTGAGGACTATACTGTTTATGTTTATAATTGGAGGCCGAATTTCTCTGGCGTTTTCTGTGTGAATAAGTTACAATGCTGACGATTGGACTATATAGTTGTAGGAACTCTCACTAATTGTGGTAAAACTCTTCAAATACGCAATTATAGTTTCCAGAAATGATTAAAAACTTGAAAGAAACACTTGAAATAAAAGGAAATAGATTCATACTACATTTTCTGCCATTTTCATTCATGGAGATTACCAGTGGAAAGCTTGGAAATGACCAGAAACCTGATAATATTTACAACTCCGGTTACTTTAGGGAGCGTTTTCAGTACAATTTGCTTTCAAATGTTAGGAATTCAGGGTTATACAGCTCAAAATTTGTTTAGAAACACTGTAAGTAAGGACGATACTGTTTATGTTTATAATTGGAGGCCGAATTTCTCTCGCGTTTTCTGTGTGAATCAGTTAAAATTCTGACGATTCCAGTATATAGTTGTAGGAACACTCTCTAATTCTGGACAAACTCTTCAAATACACAATTATAGTTTCTGGAAATGATTAAAAACTTGTAAGAAACACTTGAAATAAAAGGAAATAGGTCCTTACTACATTTCCTGCCATTTTCAATCACGGAGGTTACCAGTGGAAAGTTCGGAAATGACCAGAAAACTGATAATATTTACAACTCCGGATACTTTAGGAAGCGTTTTCACTTGAATTTGCTTTCAAATATTAGGAATTAGGTTTATACAGCTCAAAACTTGTGTAGAAAGACTGTAAGTGAGGACTATACTCTTTATGTTTATAATTGGAGGCCGAATTTCTCTGGCGTTTTCTGTGGGAATAAGTTACAATGCTGATGATTGGACTATATAGTTGTAGGAACTCTCACTAATTGTGGTAAAACTCTTCAAATACGCAATTATAGTTTCCAGAAATGATTAAAAACTTGAAAGAAACACTTGAAATAAAAGGAAATAGATTCATACTACATTTTCTGCCATTTTCATTCATGGAGATTACCAGTGGAAAGCTTGGAAATGACCAGAAACCTGATAATATTTACAACTCCGGTTACTTTAGGGAGTGTTTTCAGTACAATTTGCTTTCAAATGTTAGGAATTCAGGGTTATACAGCTCAAAATTTGTTTAGAAACCCTGTAAGTAAGGACGATACTGTTTATGTTTATAATTGGAGGCCGAATTTCTCTCGCGTTTTCTGTGTGAATCAGTTAAAATTCTGACGATTCCAGTATATAGTTGTAGGAACACTCTCTAATTCTGGACAAACTCTTCAAATACACAATTATAGTTTCTGGAAATGATTAAAAACTTGTAAGAAACACTTGAAATAAAAGGAAATAGGTCCTTACTACATTTCCTGCCATTTTCAATCACGGAGGTTACCAGTGGAAAGTTCGGAAATGACCAGAAAACTGATAATATTTACAACTCCGGCTACTTTAGGAAGCGTTTTCACTTGAATTTGCTTTCAAATATTAGGAATTAGGTTTATACAGCTCAAAACTTGTGTAGAAAGACTGTAAGTGAGGACTATACTCTTTATGTTTATAATTGGAGGCCGAATTTCTCTGGCGTTTTCTGTGTGAATAAGTTACAATGCTGACGATTGGACTATATAGTTGTAGGAACTCTCACTAATTGTGGTAAAACTCTTCAAATACGCAATTATAGTTTCCAGAAATGATTAAAAACTTGAAAGAAACACTTGAAATAAAAGGAAATAGATTCATACTACATTTTCTGCCATTTTCATTCATGGAGATTACCAGTGGAAAGCTTGGAAATGACCAGAAACCTGATAATATTTACAACTCCGGTTACTTTAGGGAGCGTTTTCTGTACAATTTGCTTTCAAATGTTAGGAATTCAGGGTTATACAGCTCAAAATTTGTTTAGAAACACTGTAAGTAAGGACGATACTGTTTATGTTTATAATTGGAGGCCGAATTTCTCTCGCGTTTTCTGTGTGAATCAGTTAATATGCTGACGATTCAAGTATATAGTTGTAGGAACACTCTCTAATTCTGGACAAACTCTTCAAATACACAATTATAGTTTCCGGAAATGAATAAAAACTTCTAAGAAACACTTGAAATAAAAGGAAATAGGTTCTTACTACATTTCCTGCCATTTTCAATCACGGAAGTTACCAGTGGAAATTTCGGAAATGATCAGAAAACTGATAATATTTACAACTCCAGCGACATTAGGAAGCGTTTTCACTTAAATTTGCTTTCAAATATTAGGAATTAGGTTTATACAGCTCAAAACTTGTGTAGAAAGACTGTAAGTGAGGACTATACTGTTTTTGTTTATAATTGGAGGCCGAATTTCTCTGTCGTTTTCTGTGTGAATAAGTTACAATGCTGTCTATTCAAGTTTATAGTTGTAGGAACTCTCACTAATTGTGGTAAAACTCTTCAAATAAGCAATTATAGTTTTCAGAAACAATTAAAAACTTGTAAGAAACACTTGAAATAAAAGGAAATAGGTCCTTACTACATTTCCTGCCATTTTCAATCACGGAGGTTACCAGTGGAAAGTTCGGAAGTGACCAGAAAACTGATAATATTTACAACTCCGGCTACTTTAGGAAGCGTTTTCACTTGAATTTGCTTTCAAATATTAGGAATTAAGTTTATACAGCTCAAAACTTCTGTAGAAAGACTGTAAGTGAGGACTATACTGTTTATGTTTATAATTGGAGGCCGAATTTCTCTGGCGTTTTCTGTGTGAATAAGTTACAATGCTGACGATTGGACTTTATAGTTGTAGGAACTCTCACTAATTGTGGTAAAACTCTTCAAATACGCAATTATAGTTTCCAGAAATGATTAAAAACTTGTAAGAAACACTTGAAATAAAAGGAAATAGGTCCTTACTACATTTCCTGCCATTTTCAATCACGGAGGTTACCAGTGGAAAGTTCGGAAGTGACCAGAAAACTGATAATATTTACAACTCCGGTTACTTTAGGGAGCGTTTTCAGTACAATTTGCTTTCAAATGTTAGGAATTCAGGGTTATACAGCTCAAAATTTGTTTAGAAACACTGTAAGTAAGGACGATACTGTTTATGTTTATAATTGGAGGCCGAATTTCTCTCGCGTTTTCTGTGTGAATCAGTTAAAATTCTGACGATTCCAGTATATAGTTGTAGGAACACTCTCTAATTCTGGACAAACTCTCCAAATACACAATTATAGTTTCTGGAAATGATTAAAAACTTGTAAGAAACACTTGAAATAAAAGGAAATAGGTCCTTACTACATTTCCTGCCATTTTCAATCACGGAGGTTACCAGTGGAAAGTTCGGAAATGACCAGAAAACTGATAATATTTACAACTCCGGATACTTTAGGAAGCGTTTTCACTTGAATTTGCTTTCAAATATTAGGAATTAGGTTTATACAGCTCAAAACTTGTGTAGAAAGACTGTAAGTGAGGACTATACTCTTTATGTTTATAATTGGAGGCCGAATTTCTCTGGCGTTTTCTGTGGGAATAAGTTACAATGCTGATGATTGGACTATATAGTTGTAGGAACTCTCACTAATTGTGGTAAAACTCTTCAAATACGCAATTATAGTTTCCAGAAATGATTAAAAACTTGAAAGAAACACTTGAAATAAAAGGAAATAGATTCATACTACATTTTCTGCCATTTTCATTCATGGAGATTACCAGTGGAAAGCTTGGAAATGACCAGAAACCTGATAATATTTACAACTCCGGTTACTTTAGGGAGCGTTTTCAGTACAATTTGCTTTCAAATGTTAGGAATTCAGGGTTATACAGCTCAAAATTTGTTTAGAAACACTGTAAGTAAGGACGATACTGTTTATGTTTATAATTGGAGGCCGAATTTCTCTCGCGTTTTCTGTGTGAATCAGTTAAAATTCTGACGATTCCAGTATATAGTTGTAGGAACACTCTCTAATTCTGGACAAACTCTTCAAATACACAATTATAGTTTCTGGAAATGATTAAAAACTTGTAAGAAACACTTGAAATAAAAGGAAATAGGTCCTTACTACATTTCCTGCCATTTTCAATCACGGAGGTTACCAGTGGAAAGTTCGGAAATGACCAGAAAACTGATAATATTTACAACTCCGGATACTTTAGGAAGCGTTTTCACTTGAATTTGCTTTCAAATATTAGGAATTAGGTTTATACAGCTCAAAACTTGTGTAGAAAGACTGTAAGTGAGGACTATACTCTTTATGTTTATAATTGGAGGCCGAATTTCTCTGGCGTTTTCTGTGGGAATAAGTTACAATGCTGATGATTGGACTATATAGTTGTAGGAACTCTCACTAATTGTGGTAAAACTCTTCAAATACGCAATTATAGTTTCCAGAAATGATTAAAAACTTGAAAGAAACACTTGAAATAAAAGGAAATAGATTCATACTACATTTTCTGCCATTTTCATTCATGGAGATTACCAGTGGAAAGCTTGGAAATGACCAGAAACCTGATAATATTTACAACTCCGGTTACTTTAGGGAGCGTTTTCAGTACAATTTGCTTTCAAATGTTAGGAATTCAGGGTTATACAGCTCAAAATTTGTTTAGAAACACTGTAAGTAAGGACGATACTGTTTATGTTTATAATTGGAGGCCGAATTTCTCTCGCGTTTTCTGTGTGAATCAGTTAAAATTCTGACGATTCCAGTATATAGTTGTAGGAACACTCTCTAATTCTGGACAAACTCTTCAAATACACAATTATAGTTTCTGGAAATGATTAAAAACTTGTAAGAAACACTTAAAATAAAAGGAAATAGGTCCTTACTACATTTCCTGCCATTTTCAATCACGGAGGTTACCAGTGGAAAGTTCGGAAATGACCAGAAAACTGATAATATTTACAACTCCGGCTACTTTAGGAAGCGTTTTCACTTGAATTTGCTTTCAAATATTAGGAATTAGGTTTATACAGCTCAAAACTTGTGTAGAAAGACTGTAAGTGAGGACTATACTCTTTATGTTTATAATTGGAGGCCGAATTTCTCTGGCGTTTTCTGTGTGAATAAGTTACAATGCTGACGATTGGACTATATAGTTGTAGGAACTCTCACTAATTGTGGTAAAACTCTTCAAATACGCAATTATAGTTTCCAGAAATGATTAAAAACTTGAAAGAAACACTTGAAATAAAAGGAAATAGATTCATACTACATTTTCTGCCATTTTCATTCATGGAGATTACCAGTGGAAAGCTTGGAAATGACCAGAAACCTGATAATATTTACAACTCCGGTTACTTTAGGGAGCGTTTTCTGTACAATTTGCTTTCAAATGTTAGGAATTCAGGGTTATACAGCTCAAAATTTGTTTAGAAACACTGTAAGTAAGGACGATACTGTTTATGTTTATAATTGGAGGCCGAATTTCTCTCGCGTTTTCTGTGTGAATCAGTTAATATGCTGACGATTCAAGTATATAGTTGTAGGAACACTCTCTAATTCTGGACAAACTCTTCAAATACACAATTATAGTTTCCGGAAATGAATAAAAACTTGTAAGAAACACTTGAAATAAAAGGAAATAGGTTCTTACTACATTTCCTGCCATTTTCAATCACGGAAGTTACCAGTGGAAATTTCGGAAATGATCAGAAAACTGATAATATTTACAACTCCAGCGACATTAGGAAGCGTTTTCACTTAAATTTGCTTTCAAATATTAGGAATTAGGTTTATACAGCTCAAAACTTGTGTAGAAAGACTGTAAGTGAGGACTATACTGTTTTTGTTTATAATTGGAGGCCGAATTTCTCTGTCGTTTTCTGTGTGAATAAGTTACAATGCTGTCTATTCAAATTTATAGTTGTAGGAACTCTCACTAATTGTGGTAAAACTCTTCAAATAAGCAATTATAGTTTTCAGAAACGATTAAAAACTTGTAAGAAACACTTGAAATAAAAGGAAATAGGTCCTTACTACATTTCCTGCCATTTTCAATCACGGAGGTTACCAGTGGAAAGTTCGGAAGTGACCAGAAAACTGATAATATTTACAACTCCGGCTACTTTAGGAAGCGTTTTCACTTGAATTTGCTTTCAAATATTAGGAATTAAGTTTATACAGCTCAAAACTTCTGTAGAAAGACTGTAAGTGAGGACTATACTGTTTATGTTTATAATTGGAGGCCGAATTTCTCTGGCGTTTTCTGTGTGAATAAGTTACAATGCTGACGATTGGACTTTATAGTTGTAGGAACTCTCACTAATTGTGGTAAAACTCTTCAAATACGCAATTATAGTTTCCAGAAATGATTAAAAACTTGTAAGAAACACTTGAAATAAAAGGAAATAGGTCCTTACTACATTTCCTGCCATTTTCAATCACGGAGGTTACCAGTGGAAAGTTCGGAAGTGACCAGAAAACTGATAATATTTACAACTCCGGCTACTTTAGGAAGTGTTTTCACTTGAATTTGCTTTCAAATATTAGGAATTAGGTTTATACAGCTCAAAACTTGTGTAGAAAGACTGTAAGTGAGGACTATACTGTTTATGTTTATAATTGGAGGCCGAATTTCTCTGGCGTTTTCTGTGTGAATAAGTTACAATGCTGACGATTGGACTATATAGTTGTAGGAACTCTCACTAATTGTGGTAAAACTCTTCAAATACGCAATTATAGTTTCCAGAAATGATTAAAAACTTGAAAGAAACACTTGAAATAAAAGGAAATAGATTCATACTACATTTTCTGCCATTTTCATTCATGGAGATTACCAGTGGAAAGCTTGGAAATGACCAGAAACCTGATAATATTTACAACTCCGGTTACTTTAGGGAGCGTTTTCAGTACAATTTGCTTTCAAATGTTAGGAATTCAGGGTTATACAGCTCAAAATTTGTTTAGAAACACTGTAAGTAAGGACGATACTGTTTATGTTTATAATTGGAGGCCGAATTTCTCTCGCGTTTTCTGTGTGAATCAGTTAAAATTCTGACGATTCCAGTATATAGTTGTAGGAACACTCTCTAATTCTGGACAAACTCTTCAAATACACAATTATAGTTTCTGGAAATGATTAAAAACTTGTAAGAAACACTTGAAATAAAAGGAAATAGGTCCTTACTACATTTCCTGCCATTTTCAATCACGGAGGTTACCAGTGGAAAGTTCGGAAGTGACCAGAAAACTGATAATATTTACAACTCCGGCTACTTTAGGAAGCGTTTTCACTTGAATTTGCTTTCAAATATTAGGAATTAAGTTTATACAGCTCAAAACTTCTGTAGAAAGACTGTAAGTGAGGACTATACTGTTTATGTTTATAATTGGAGGCCGAATTTCTCTGGCGTTTTCTGTGTGAATAAGTTACAATGCTGACGATTGGACTTTATAGTTGTAGGAACTCTCACTAATTGTGGTAAAACTCTTCAAATACGCAATTATAGTTTCCAGAAATGATTAAAAACTTGTAAGAAACACTTGAAATAAAAGGAAATAGGTCCTTACTACATTTCCTGCCATTTTCAATCACGGAGGTTACCAGTGGAAAGTTCGGAAGTGACCAGAAAACTGATAATATTTACAACTCCGGCTACTTTAGGAAGTGTTTTCACTTGAATTTGCTTTCAAATATTAGGAATTAGGTTTATACAGCTCAAAACTTGTGTAGAAAGACTGTAAGTGAGGACTATACTGTTTATGTTTATAATTGGAGGCCGAATTTCTCTGGCGTTTTCTGTGTGAATAAGTTACAATGCTGACGATTGGACTATATAGTTGTAGGAACTCTCACTAATTGTGGTAAAACTCTTCAAATACGCAATTATAGTTTCCAGAAATGATTAAAAACTTGAAAGAAACACTTGAAATAAAAGGAAATAGATTCATACTACATTTTCTGCCATTTTCATTCATGGAGATTACCAGTGGAAAGCTTGGAAATGACCAGAAACCTGATAATATTTACAACTCCGGTTACTTTAGGGAGCGTTTTCAGTACAATTTGCTTTCAAATGTTAGGAATTCAGGGTTATACAGCTCAAAATTTGTTTAGAAACACTGTAAGTAAGGACGATACTGTTTATGTTTATAATTGGAGGCCGAATTTCTCTCGCGTTTTCTGTGTGAATCAGTTAAAATTCTGACGATTCCAGTATATAGTTGTAGGAACACTCTCTAATTCTGGACAAACTCTTCAAATACACAATTATAGTTTCTGGAAATGATTAAAAACTTGTAAGAAACACTTAAAATAAAAGGAAATAGTTCCTTACTACATTTCCTGCCATTTTCAATCACGGAGGTTACCAGTGGAAAGTTCGGAAATGACCAGAAAACTGATAATATTTACAACTCCGGCTACTTTAGGAAGCGTTTTCACTTGAATTTGCTTTCAAATATTAGGAATTAGGTTTATACAGCTCAAAACTTGTGTAGAAAGACTGTAAGTGAGGACTATACTCTTTATGTTTATAATTGGAGGCCGAATTTCTCTGGCGTTTTCTGTGTGAATAAGTTACAATGCTGACGATTGGACTATATAGTTGTAGGAACTCTCACTAATTGTGGTAAAACTCTTCAAATACGCAATTATAGTTTCCAGAAATGATTAAAAACTTGAAAGAAACACTTGAAATAAAAGGAAATAGATTCATACTACATTTTCTGCCATTTTCATTCATGGAGATTACCAGTGGAAAGCTTGGAAATGACCAGAAACCTGATAATATTTACAACTCCGGTTACTTTAGGGAGCGTTTTCTGTACAATTTGCTTTCAAATGTTAGGAATTCAGGGTTATACAGCTCAAAATTTGTTTAGAAACACTGTAAGTAAGGACGATACTGTTTATGTTTATAATTGGAGGCCGAATTTCTCTCGCGTTTTCTGTGTGAATCAGTTAATATGCTGACGATTCAAGTATATAGTTGTAGGAACACTCTCTAATTCTGGACAAACTCTTCAAATACACAATTATAGTTTCCGGAAATGAATAAAAACTTGTAAGAAACACTTGAAATAAAAGGAAATAGGTTCTTACTACATTTCCTGCCATTTTCAATCACGGAAGTTACCAGTGGAAATTTCGGAAATGATCAGAAAACTGATAATATTTACAACTCCAGCGACATTAGGAAGCGTTTTCACTTAAATTTGCTTTCAAATATTAGGAATTAGGTTTATACAGCTCAAAACTTGTGTAGAAAGACTGTAAGTGAGGACTATACTGTTTTTGTTTATAATTGGAGGCCGAATTTCTCTGTCGTTTTCTGTGTGAATAAGTTACAATGCTGTCTATTCAAGTTTATAGTTGTAGGAACTCTCACTAATTGTGGTAAAACTCTTCCAATAAGCAATTATAGTTTTCAGAAACGATTAAAAACTTGTAAGAAACACTTGAAATAAAAGGAAATAGATTCATACTACATTTTCTGCCATTTTCATTCATGGAGATTACCAGTGGAAAGCTTGGAAATGACCAGAAAACTGATAATATTTACAACTCCGGTTACTTTAGGGAGCGTTTTCAGTAAAATTTGCTTTCAAATGTTAGGAATTCAGGGTTATACAGCTCAAAATTTGTTTAGAAACACTGTAAGTAAGGACGATACTGTTTATGTTTATAATTGGAGGCCGAATTTCTCTCGCGTTTTCTGTGTGAATCAGTTAAAATTCTGACGATTCCAGTATATAGTTGTAGGAACACTCTCTAATTCTGGACAAACTCTTCAAATACACAATTATAGTTTCTGGAAATGATTAAAAACTTGTAAGAAACACTTGAAATAAAAGGAAATAGGTCCTTACTTCATTTCCTGCCATTTTCAATCACGGAGGTTACCAGTGGAAAGTTCGGAAGTGACCAGAAAACTGATAATATTTACAACTCCGGCTACTTTAGGAAGCGTTTTCACTTGAATTTGCTTTCAAATATTAGGAATTAAGTTTATACAGCTCAAAACTTCTGTAGAAAGACTGTAAGTGAGGACTATACTGTTTATGTTTATAATTGGAGGCCGAATTTCTCTGGCGTTTTCTGTGTGAATAAGTTACAATGCTGACGATTGGACTTTATAGTTGTAGGAACTCTCACTAATTGTGGTAAAACTCTTCAAATACGCAATTATAGTTTCCAGAAATGATTAAAAACTTGTAAGAAACACTTGAAATAAAAGGAAATAGGTCCTTACTACATTTCCTGCCATTTTCAATCACGGAGGTTACCAGTGGAAAGTTCGGAAGTGACCAGAAAACTGATAATATTTACAACTCCGGCTACTTTAGGAAGTGTTTTCACTTGAATTTGCTTTAAAATATTAGGAATTAGGTTTATACAGCTCAAAACTTGTGTAGAAAGACTGTAAGTGAGGACTATACTGTTTATGTTTATAATTGGAGGCCGAATTTCTCTGGCGTTTTCTGTGTGAATAAGTTACAATGCTGACGATTGGACTATATAGTTGTAGGAACTCTCACTAATTGTGGTAAAACTCTTCAAATACGCAATTATAGTTTCCAGAAATGATTAAAAACTTGAAAGAAACACTTGAAATAAAAGGAAATAGATTCATACTACATTTTCTGCCATTTTCATTCATGGAGATTACCAGTGGAAAGCTTGGAAATGACCAGAAACCTGATAATATTTACAACTCCGGTTACTTTAGGGAGCGTTTTCAGTACAATTTGCTTTCAAATGTTAGGAATTCAGGGTTATACAGCTCAAAATTTGTTTAGAAACACTGTAAGTAAGGACGATACTGTTTATGTTTATAATTGGAGGCCGAATTTCTCTCGCGTTTTCTGTGTGAATCAGTTAAAATTCTGACGATTCCAGTATATAGTTGTAGGAACACTCTCTAATTCTGGACAAACTCTTCAAATACACAATTATAGTTTCTGGAAATGATTAAAAACTTGTAAGAAACACTTAAAATAAAAGGAAATAGGTCCTTACTACATTTCCTGCCATTTTCAATCACGGAGGTTACCAGTGGAAAGTTCGGAAATGACCAGAAAACTGATAATATTTACAACTCCGGCTACTTTAGGAAGCGTTTTCACTTGAATTTGCTTTCAAATATTAGGAATTAGGTTTATACAGCTCAAAACTTGTGTAGAAAGACTGTAAGTGAGGACTATACTCTTTATGTTTATAATTGGAGGCCGAATTTCTCTGGCGTTTTCTGTGTGAATAAGTTACAATGCTGACGATTGGACTATATAGTTGTAGGAACTCTCACTAATTGTGGTAAAACTCTTCAAATACGCAATTATAGTTTCCAGAAATGATTAAAAACTTGAAAGAAACACTTGAAATAAAAGGAAATAGATTCATACTACATTTTCTGCCATTTTCATTCATGGAGATTACCAGTGGAAAGCTTGGAAATGACCAGAAACCTGATAATATTTACAACTCCGGTTACTTTATTGAGCGTTTTCTGTACAATTTGCTTTCAAATGTTAGGAATTCAGGGTTATACAGCTCAAAATTTGTTTAGAAACACTGTAAGTAAGGACGATACTGTTTATGTTTATAATTGGAGGCCGAATTTCTCTCGCGTTTTCTGTGTGAATCAGTTAATATGCTGACGATTCAAGTATATAGTTGTAGGAACACTCTCTAATTCTGGACAAACTCTTCAAATACACAATTATAGTTTCCGGAAATGAATAAAAACTTGTAAGAAACACTTGAAATAAAAGGAAATAGGTTCTTACTACATTTCCTGCCATTTTCAATCACGGAAGTTACCAGTGGAAATTTCGGAAATGATCAGAAAACTGATAATATTTACAACTCCAGCGACATTAGGAAGCGTTTTCACTTAAATTTGCTTTCAAATATTAGGAATTAGGTTTATACAGCTCAAAACTTGTGTAGAAAGACTGTAAGTGAGGACTATACTGTTTTTGTTTATAATTGGAGGCCGAATTTCTCTGTCGTTTTCT